>NC_053027.1:63671671-63786809 GCF_003073215.2 Triticum urartu
GAGCAATTGATATTGGCCATATCATGTCACTATTTGATTGCATGTGATGTTTATCATATTTTACATCTTATTTGCTTAGAACGACGGTAGCTTAAATAAGATGATCCCTCATAATGATTTCAAGAAAGTGTTCCCCCTAACTGTGCACCGTTGCGAAGGTTCGTTGTTTCGAAGCACCACGTGATGATCGGGTGTGATAGATTCTAACGTTTGAATACAACGGGTGTAAGCCAGATTTACACACACGATACACTTAGGTTAACTTGACGAGCCTAGCATGTGCAGACATGGCCTCGGAACACGGAAGACCGAAAGGTCGAGCATGAGTCGTATAGAAGATACGATCAACATGAAGATGTTCACCGATGTTGACTAGTCCGTCTCACGTGATGATCGGACACGACCTAGTTGACTCGGATCATGTTTCACTTAGATGACTAGAGGGATGTCTATCTGAGTGGGAGTTCATTGAATAATTTGATTAGATGAACTTAATTATCATGAACTTAGTCTAAAATCTTTACACTATGTCTTGTAGATCAAATGGCCCATGCTAATGTTGCCCTCAACTTCAACGCGTTCCTAGAGAAAACCAAGCTGAAAGATGATGGCAGCAACTATACGGTCTGGGTCCGGAACCTGAGGATCATCCTCATAGCTGCCAAGAAAGATTATGTCCTAGAAGCACCGCTAGGTGACGCACCCATCCCAGAGAACCAAGACGTTATGAATGCTTGGCGGTCATGTGCTGATGATTACTCCCTCGTTCAGTGCGGCATGCTTTACATCTTAGAACCAGGGCTCCAAAAGTGTTTTGAGAGACACGGAGCATATGAGATGTTCGAAGAGCTGAAAATGGTTTTCCAAGCTCATGCCCGGGTCGAGAGATATGAAGTCTCCGACAAGTTCTTCAGTTGTAAGATGGAGGAAAATAGTTCTGTCAGTGAGCACATACTCAAAATGTCTGGGTTGCATAACCGCTTGACCCAGCTGGGAGTTAATCTCCTGGATGACGCGGTCATTGACAGAATCCTTCAGTCGCTTCCACCGAGCTACAAAAGCTTTGTGATGAACTTCAATATGCAGGGGATGGAAAAGACCATTCCTGAGGTATATTTGATGCTGAAATCAGCGGAGGTGGAAATCAAAAAGGAACATCAAGTGTTGATGGTGAATAAAACCACTAAGTTCAAGAAAGGCAAGGGTAAAAAGACCTTCAAGAAGGGCGGCAAGGGAGTTGCCGCGCCCGGTAAGCAAGCTACCGGGAAGAAGCCAAAGAATGGACCCAAGCCCGAGACTGAGTGTTTTTATTGCAAGGGAAGTGGTCACTGGAAGCGGAACTGCCCCAAATACTTAGCGGACAAGAAGGCCGGCAACACTAAAGGTATATGTGATATACATGTAATTGATGTGTACCTTACCAGTACTCGTAGTAGCTCCTGGGTATTTGATACCGGTGCGGTTGCTCACATTTGTAACTCAAAGCAGGAGCTGCGGAATAAGCGGAGACTGGCGAAGGACGAGGTGACTATGCGCGTCGGGAATGGTTCCAAGGTCGATGTGATCGCCGTCGGTAGGCTACCTCTACATTTACCTACGGGATTAGTTTTAAACCACAATAATTGTTATTTAGTGCCAACTTTGAGCATGAATATTGTATCAGGATCTCGTTTAATTCGAGATGGCTACTCATTTAAATCCAAGAATAATGGTTGTTCTATTTATATGAGAGATATGTTTTATGGTCATGCTCCGCTGGTGAATGGTTTATTCTTAATGAATCTCGAGCGTAATGTTACACATATTCATAGTGTGAATACCAAAAGATGTAAGGTTGATAATGATAGTCCCACATACTTGTGGCACTGCCGCCTTGGTCACATAGGTGTCAAACGCATGAAGAAGCTCCATGCAGATGGACTTTTGGAGTCTCTTGATTACGAATCATTTGACACGTGCGAACCATGCCTCATGGGTAAAATGACCAAGACTCCGTTCTCAGGAACAATGGAGCGAGCAACCAACTTATTGGAAATCATACATACTGATGTGTGCGGTCCAATGAGTGTTGAGGCTCGCGGTGGCTATCGTTATGTTCTCACCCTCACTGATGACTTGAGTAGATATGGGTATGTCTACTTAATGAAACACAAGTCTGAGACCTTTGAAAAGTTCAAGGAATTTCAAAGTGAGGTTGAGAATCAACGTGACAGGAAAATCAAGTTCTTGCGATCAGATCGTGGGGGAGAATACTTGAGTCACGAATTTGGCACACACTTAAGGAAATTTGGAATAGTTTCACAACTCATGCCGCCTGGAACACCTCAGTGTAATGGTGTGTCCGAACATTGTAATCGCACTCTATTGGATATGGTGCGATCTATGATGTCTCTTACCGATTGACCGCTGTCATTTTGGGGCTATGCTTTAGAGACTGTCGCATTCACTTTAAATAGGGCTCCGTCAAAATCCGTTGAGACGACACCGTATGAATTATGGTTTGGAAAGAAACCTAAGCTGTCGTTGCTAAAAGTTTGGGGATGCGATGCTTATGTCAAGAAACTTCAACCTGAAAAGCTCGAACCCAAGTCAGAAAAATGCGTCTTCATAGGGTACCCTAAAGAAACTATTGGGTACACCTTCTACCTCAGATCCGAAGGCAAGATCTTTGTTGCCAAGAATGGATCCTTTCTAGAGAAAGAGTTTCTCTCGATAGAAATAAGTGGGAGGAAAGTAGAACTTGATGAAGTATTACCTCTTGAACCGGAGAGTGGCGCAGCTCAGGAAATTGTTCCTGAGGTGCCTGCACCGACTAGAGAGGAAGTTAATGATGATGATCATGAAACTTCAGATCAAGTTGCTACTGAACTTCGTAGGTCCACAAGGACACGTTCCGCACCAGAGTGGTACGGCAACCCTGTCATGGAAATCATGTTGTTAGACAACGGTGAACCTTCGAACTATGAAGAAGCGATGGCGGGCCCGGATTCCGACAAATGGCTGGAAGCCATGAAATCCGAGATATGATCCATGTATGAAAACGAAGTATGGACTTTGACTGACTTGCCCGATGATCGGCGAGCCATAGAAAATAAATGGATCTTTAAGAAGAAGACAGACGCGGATGGTAATGTGACCATCTATAAAGCTCGGCTTGTCGCTAAGGGTTATCGACAAGTTCAAGGGGTTGACTATGATGAGACTTTCTCACCCGTAGCGAAGCTGAAGTCCGTCCGAATCATGTTAGCAATTGCCGCATTCTATGATTATGAGATATGGCAAATGGACGTCAAAACGACATTCCTTAATGGTTTCCTTAAGGAAGAATTGTATATGATGCAGCCGGAAGGTTTTGTCGATCCTAAGGATGCTGACAAGGTGCGCAAGCTCCAACGCTCGATTTATGGGCTGGTGCAAGCATCTCGGAGTTGGAACATTCGTTTTGATGAGATGATCAAAGCGTTTGGGTTTACGCAGACTTATGGAGAAGCCTGCATTTACAAGAAAGTGAGTGGGAGCTCTGTAGCATTTCTCATATTGTATGTGGATGACATACTATTGATGGGAAATGATATAGAATGCCTGGGAAGCATAAAGGCCTACTTGAACAAGTGTTTTTCAATGAAGGATCTTGGAGAAGCTGCTTACATATTAGGCATCAAGATCTATAGAGATAGATCGAGACGCCTCATTGGTCTTTCACAGAGTACGTACCTTGACAATATATTGAAGAAGTTCAAAATGGATCAGTCAAAGAAGGGGTTCTTGCCTGTATTGCAAGGTACGAGATTGAGCACGGCTCAATGCCCGACCACGGCAGAAGATAGAGAAAAGATGAGTGTCGTCCCCTATGCCTCGGCCATAGGGTCTATCATGTATGCTATGCTGTGTACCAGACCTGATGTAAACCTTGCTGTAAGTTTGGTAGGAAGGTACCAAAGTAATCCCGGCATCGAACACTGGACAACGGTCAAGAATATCCTGAAGTACCTGAAGAGGACTAAGGATATGTTTCTCGTTTATGGAGGTGACGAAGAGCTCGTCGTAAAGGGTTACGTTGATGCTAACTTCGACATAGATCTGGATGAATCTAAGTCACAAACCGGATACGTGTATATTTTGAATGGTGGGGCAGTAAGCTGGTGCAGTTGCAAGCAAAGCGTTGTGGCGGGATCTACATGTGAAGCGGAGTACATGGCAGCCTCGGAGGCAGCACAAGAGGCAATCTGGGTGAAGGAGTTCATTACCGACCTAGGAGTTATACCCAATGCGTCGGGCCCAATGACTCTCTTCTGTGACAACACTGGAGCTATTGCCCTTGCCAAGGAGCCCAGGTTTCACAGGAAGACCAGGCATATCAAGCGTCGCTTCAACTCCATTGATGAAAGTGTTCAAAATGGAGACATAGATATTTGTAAAGTACATACGGACCTGAATGTGGCAGATCCGTTGACTAAACCTCTCCCTAGAGCAAAACATGATCAACACCAGAACTGCATGGGTGTTCGATTCATCACAATGTAACTAGACTAATGACTCTAGTGCAAGTGGGAGACTGTTGGAAATATGCCCTAGAGGCAATAGTAAAATGGTTATTATTATATTTCTTTGTTCATGATAATTGTCTATTGTTCATGCTATAATTGTGTTATCCGGAAATCGTAATGCATGTGTGAATACATAGACCACAACACATCCCTAGTGAGCCTCTAGTTGACTAGCTCATTGATCGAAAGATAGTCATGGTTTCCTGACTATGGACATTGGATGTCATTGATAACGGGATCACATCATTAGGAGAATGATGTGATGGACAAGACCCAATCCTAAGCATAGCTCAAAGATCGTGTAGTTCGTTTGCTATAGCTTTTCCGAATGTCAAGTATCATTTCCTTAGACCATGAGATTATGCAACTCCCGGATACCGTAGGAGTGCTTTGGGTGTGCCAAACGTCACAACATAACTGGGTGACTATAAAGGTACACTACAGGTATCTCCGAAAGTGTCTGTTGGGTTGGCACGAATCAAGACTGGGATTTGTCACTCCGTATGACGGAGAGGTATCTCTAGGCCCACTCGGTAATGCATCATCATAATGAGCTCAATGTGACCAAGTGGTTGATCATGGTATCATGCATTACGGTACGAGTAAAGTGACTTGCCGGTAACGAGATTGAACGAGGTATTGGGATACCGACGATTAAGTCTCGAGCAAGTAACGTACCGATTGACAAAGGGAATTGTATATGGATTGATTGAATCCTCGACATCGTGGTTCATCCAATGAGATCATCGAGGAGCATGTGGGAGCCAACATGTGTATCCAGATCCCGCTATTGGTTATTGATTGGAGAGTCGTCTCGGTCATGTCTGCGTGTTTCCCGAACCCGTAGGGTCTACACACTTAAGGTTCGGTGACGCTAGGGTTGTTGAGATATTAGTATACGGTAACCCAAAAGTTGTTCGGAGTCCCGGACGTCACGAGGAGCTCCGGATTGGTCCGGAGGTGAAGATTTATATATAGGAAGTCAAGTTTCGGCCATCGGGAAGGTTTTCGGGGTAATCGATATTGTACCGGGACCACCGGAAGGGTCCCGGGGGTCCACCAGGTGGGCCCACCTATCCCGGAGGGCCCCATGGGCTGAAGTGGGAGGGGAACCAGCCCTAGATGGGCTGGTGCGCCCCCCCATGGGCCTCCCCTGCGCCTAGGGTTGGAAACCCTAGGGGTGGGGGCGCCCCACTTGGCTTGGGGGGCACTCCACCCCCTTGGCCGCCGCCCCCTTGGAGATTCAATCACCTAGGGCCGGCGCCCCCCTAGGGGCCCTATAAATAGTGCGGGGGGAGGGAGGGCAGCCGCACCCTAGCCCCTGGCGCCTCCCTCTCCCTCCCGTGACACTCCTCCCTCTCCCTCCCGTGACACTCCTTCCTCTCCCTGAGCTTGGCGAAGCCCTGCTGAGATCACCGTTGCTTCCACCACCACGCCGTCGTGCTGCCAGATCTTCATCAAACTCTCCTTCCCCTTGCTGGATCAAGTTGGAGGAGACGTCTTCCCAACCGTACGTGTGTTGAACGCAGAGGTGCCGTCCGTTCGGCGCTAGGTCATCAGTGATTTGGATCACGACGAGTACGACTCCATCAACCTCGTTCTCTTGAATGCTTCCACACGCGATCTACAAGGGTATGTAGATGCACTCTCCTCTCCCTCGTTGCTAGATGACTCCATATATTGATCTTGGTGATGCGTAGAAAATTTTGAAATTCTGCTACGTTACCCAACAAACAATGCATCAAAAATAGAATCTATCTTAAACAGGACAGTCCGTAGTAATCTGAATATTCACAATACCTATGGTACTCCAAAAATTCTGAAAAATTAGGAAACAATGAACATTTTGTATAGAGATACATTGCAAAGAGTTTCAGAACCATTTGACTTCCAGTAAAAAACGTAAAATTGAGCACTACAACCAAAGTTTCTGTTTTGCACCGCACAAACCAACAAGCAATCTAATCATCCTAAAGGCAAATCTTGGCACATTATTTTTATAATACAATGGAATTGTACAAGGGGATAATTATTTTTGTTGAAAAGTTTCTGCAATTCAAGATTCATAAAGTTTCCATGGGCATGAACAAAGTTCAAGGACGTCCCCCACTTCTACAATGCTCGTCTCTCTCACTTTCGCTTTTCTTTTTGTGAAGTTTTAAGTTCCCCTCTATATTTTTTTGTTTTTTAAACTTCATAAAAGCACTCAACAGAAATAAATGACTCTCTAAAACTTCTGGGTTGTCTCCTTGGCAACGCTTTCTTTAAAGCCATTAAGCTAGGCATAAAGTGCTCAAGGAATGGATCCACCCGGATCCCAAGGTATATCAAAGCCAATTTTAATTAACAATGATTTGGCATTTAGTTGTGAGCACAAAGCAACATATATCATGCAATGACGAAGTCTAACTCTCTTCCTATGCATCGACATGTCATACAAGAACAATTCATGCACATCAAGTAAAGGCCAATACATAGCATAAGCAGTTTCTTGCAATTTTATCGTGTTGGAAACATAAAGAGGTGGAGATGTAGTTCCTATCTCATAATAATTGCAAGTAGGAGCAGCAATCACATGCATATTATATTCATCAAAATCATCATGTGCAACGGTAAAAGGCAACCCATCAATATAATCCCTAATAAGTGCAAACTTCTCCGATATAGTGTAGTTGGGAGAATTCAAAAAGATAATAGGACTACCATGTGTGGGTGCAATAGCAACAATTTCATGTTTAACATAAGGAACTATAGCAAGTTCATCTCCATAAGCATAATTTAAATTGGCATCATGGCCACGAGCATAGCAAGCATCATCAAAAAGGGATATTTCAAATGAATCAACGGGATCATAGCAATTATCATGGCATTCATCCTTCGGTAAGAAGAAGGGAAATTAAACAATGTATGAGTTGAAGAGTTAGTCTCACTAGAAGGTGGGCCTGGGTGATCAATCCGGTCTTCCTCCATTTGTTTTTTTGCTCTCCTCATCATCTTTTTCATCTACTGAGCTTGCAGTTTCATCAATTTCTTCTTCCATAGACTCCTGCAAAACATTAATCTCTTCTTGGACAGCAGGGACTTTCTCAATAAATTCATCAATATCGGAATTGTATTTATAATTATCATAGCAATATTTAAGGATGGCAAAATTTTCACGTCTATAAACATCATCATCAAAAGCTTCATATTTTTCAAACAAAGATTCAATTTCATAAGCACCCTTAAAAGCAACAAATTCTTCTATCCGTTCCACATCATAATAATCATATATACCATTAGCATAAGAAGCCAAGGTTTCATTATCATTAATTTCACATGAAAAGGGAAGATGTGGAGCGTTCATCCTAGAGCAACAAGTATAATCATATCTCAAGCATAGCTTCCGAGCATACCAATGCAACATATGTATTTGATCCCATAACAATTTCCCTTTATGAGTCAAGTGATAATCCCCAAAGTATTCACGTTGATCCCACATTACTCCCATTATATAGTTGAATGGGGTTTTCTCAGGATTATCAAAGTAGTGCATAATATCTTTTACATAACGAGCATCGAGGGTTTTAGGAGGTCCCCCATCTCCATGAGTAGCAAGTACCACTATTTTTTTGGTGTTTTGTGTTCCATATCCATAACTAAAGATAGAGAACAACTTAGAATAGGAAATATAAACTACTTAGTGATAAAGCAAACAAGCACATACGAGAATATTCACCCCACGCTATTGCTCCCCGGCAACGGCACCAGAAAAAGGTCTTGATAACGCACAAGTATAGAGGATCAATTGTAGCCTCTTTCGATAAGTAAGAGTGTCGAACCCGATCATATGCACTTATGATTGGAACTTTAGCAAGCATTCGCAACAAGGAGCTAAAGGTAGAACAAATATTCCCTCAAGTTCTATCGACCACCGATACAACTCTACGCATGCTTGACATTCGCTTTACCTAGAACAAGTATGAAAATAGAAGTACTTTGCAGGTGTGATAGGATAGGTTTGTAAGATAATAAAGAGCATGTAAATAAAATCTAGGGACTGTTTAGATAAAGACACGACTAAGTTAAGTCAACAAGAAAGTTATTTGCCCCTAGGCAATCGATAACAAGTACCGGTAATCATTCTTGTAATTTTATATGAGGGAGAGGCATGAGCTAACATACTTTCTCTACTTGGATCATATGCACTTATGATTGGAACTTTAGCAAGCATTCGCAACTACTAAACATCATTAAGGTTGTGAAACCCAACCATAGCATTAAGTATCAAGTCCTCTTTATTCCCATACTGTGGAACCCCAGCTCAGAGCAACCGGTTTACCTTGCATTGCCAGCCCAGAGATCTTGTCTTCTGGCAATACACAACATCTTGGTATAGAAAGCAACCACTTCATTGATGCTAGCGGAACAAAGTTCATATTACAACAAGTTGCGAGGCCAAGCGGCACACACGGTGCGGCTGAACAATATGTACATTATTTAGTGAACATAAAAGGGGCCTCAATCATGACAACTACTCGGCAGCGGAATGACGATGAAGCGGGACTCCATAGCATAGGGACACCGATGTGGACATGATCTAGACTCGGACAACACTCCTTTCCAACGAGACTTTCCTGAAAGCTGGCATGACACGCCAGGTCAGTACATTGAATGTACTGGCAAGCTCACAAAAGGCATAAACATAATGACAAACAATATCATGATAATTAAGCCATTTAATCATTAACGCAAAACCATACTTAGGATGCAGTGCTCATGATCTCATGACTTAAGTCCCTCGGACTTTCTTACCAAACGGTGATCCCTCTTGGACCACAATCAGACCAACATCTTGGTCTTTATAGGGTTACCTCGTAACCAAACCATGATCATACTCGGATCACCAACTGGCCAACAACTTGGCCTCAGCATCAAGATGATTTCTCAACCATCCTCTCTCCAATAGTGCAAGGTTATTATCTTAGTTTGCAAAATTATTTAAACGTTGATCCATGGTGTGACCTACTTTCGAGCTTGTCCATAACCGTGGACTTGGCTATCGATAGATTTAATACACTCTGTAGAGGTAGCGCAATGTACCCACACCTCGGAACCCATGGCCTCGCAGTCCCATTCGGGTGGACCAACGTCATTCCGACAGAACCCCTCCATTGCCATGACACTCTCCCGACCACTCCGACTAACTCCCCACTGGCTAAGTCATGGGTGGCCCCGTGTCTACCAAAGACACCAACGACCACCGTCGTGGCGAAACATAAACGGTCCCAAACGGGGACAAGGTACCATAACAACAACGGGCACACAAGGTTATGTCTGCTTACCGGGCCAGGGTAACGCACGCCCATAACCTTTCCTCGTTGGAGGCACCGACCAGAGGCATGACAACAGACCGAATAAAGGCCTTCCCACAAAGGCAAATGTGGTTGCACTAGGGAAGATCTCGATTTAGTGGCATCATGACCCGATCAACGATATGTGCAAGTTGAATTATTATCCGGTTCAACTCAAAGTGAAAGTAACCGGTGTCATGATATGCCATGAAAATGCAACACTAATATATATGTACCACATATCATCGGAAATAACTGAATCAACTTCATCAAATACTAAGCATAGATCTCAATGACACACAACACTTCTCTGGTTATGTTTATTTAGCAAATTAACCATGACAATATCTTAGCATAATTCTTTTCTCACTCAAGAAAATATTAATCCAAGTAATTCATTTTTCATAACATAATACTTCTTCATAATCAAGTGTTGCTTCTAATGACTTAAACTAACTTAGTTAGTTGTAAACTTCTGTATACTAACCATATCAACTTAAACAAGCATCCAACAAAATATAAATATATACTTTAGTTAATTAAATGCATGAATTAACTCATTTGTTCAAGTTGAAAAATCACAAATATTGTAATGGCACCATGAAAATGTTGCTGTGGCTTGCCTTAGTGCAGGTGAGGGTCACACTCCTCCTGGTGATCCTCAAGACAAGCTTCACCTTCTGGAAACAAATATAAACACAAAAAGAAAACATCAAGAACCACTTTGAAATTCACTAGAAAACCTAGACAGTAGAGAAAAAAATAATCTCATTTTTGGTGTGCGGCTAGATATTTTCATAAAGAACACAATGCAAAAAGAATCTATTCATTTGGACTTATGGTTAAAAAGTTGTGGCTCTTTGAAGCTCTCTAGAATATTTTGAATTTGATTCAAATGAAACAGAACTGGGGGGGTGACGTCGAAGGCGTAAACCCCGCGGGGCGCCACCACTCGTACCGCTTCGAGCGTGGCCAGAGTGGCTGACTAGCGGGCCCCACTAGCCAGGTGAGAGGGAGGGGAAGGGGAAACAGAGTGCGGCGGGGCTCCGCGGAGCACACGCCGGCGAGGAGGGCATCTTGGCCCGAGCTAAAGGAATGGATCAAAAGAGAAGACGAAGGCGCACCTGCCCATAGCCATAGATTGGCTAGGGGTGGTCGGACGGTGTCGGAAACGACTTCTCCAGCGGCGATAGAGAGCGGGGGTTGCCGGAGTTGGAGATGACGGCGACTAGAGGCGGCACCAAAGGCTCCAATCGGGTAGGACGGCACCATCGAAGCACGGCGGAGGCCCTAAAAGGGTGGACCGAGCTTGGGTGGGGCTGGAGCTGCGGAGACGACCTGAGGGGATCGCCGACGAGCTCGAGCTTGTGGACGGCAGCCCGCGGCCTGCCAGGCCAGGCTACAGGTACCTACTGGCTTGTGGAGTGTGTGAGAGGAGTGGATGATGCTCGAGAAGGCTGGGGAGGGATGTATTCATAGCCGAGCGGGGTGAGGGGTTCGGGCTCCGCCGGAGGACACCTGGACATGGCGCCCGGCGACGAACGGCGTCAGTGAGCGAGGGAGAAGGCGACGCAACTCACGCGGGCACTCTGGGCGAGCGGAGACGAGACGAGAACAGGAGCGAGGGGGTGGCGACGAACACAGTGCGCGTCACACTTTTGGGTTGGCTGGACCGCGCCCGTGCTTGCTGCCGTGAGCTCCGGCGTCGGCGAGCGCCGGGAGGGAGTTAATGGGGTCAGGATGATGATCGTGGCGAAGTTTGGCAAGGCGCGGCAGGCGGGGAAGCGAGCATGCGCTCAACAACGGCTCGGGCGCGTCGCAGAACACGTCGGCCGTATGCCAGCACGCCGGGACGAATGTGGTCACCGCGTGAACTATGACATCAGGCTGCGCTAAGCCTAAACTTCATGTCTGGCATGTAGTCCTTGGTAGTTTGAGTAGTTACCACATTTTGGGCTGAGCTCAGGTGCAGTAAGATGGATTTCTACTTCAAGGTAAGTTTCTGGGTAGTAACTTTGAGATCTTACTATGGTCAAAATACTAAGAGTTGGAGGCTGAGCTTTGGAGGTTAGCAATCATCTAGGAGGGTGGTGATGCACAAGGAAATCCAACAGCATTTGAGCAAGTAAAATGGTAGTTGTTGAAGAAACTACCATTTTTGTCCAGAACAGCAAATATTTTCTGTAGCAAAAATATTCCAAAAAGTGATGCAATATTTTTGCTCGGGAAGGTGCCCAAGGGTTCAAAGAATATTTGTGAATTTTCTCAGATTTTTGTGGGCAAGAACAATTGAGGTTGCTTTGGAGCACAATGGGCTAGTTAGAGTTTTGGGAGGGAAAATGAATATTTTTCATTTAAGAAAAATATTCACAAGATTATTTTAAGGTGAATCAGAGAAGAAATGATGTCTAGGGAGAGAAATGAGTCACTTGGGTGAAAGTCATGGGGGTACCCAAGTGCTTAAGTCCATCTGAAGTGATTCAAAATTCCAAATTCAAATCCAAACCAAATGAAAATTAGACAAAGAAGAGGGGGCAAAAATCAGGCTGTCACACATACGTCATACCCCACCTACTCGGGTTTAAGTTTTTGTCACTCTCACAACCCACCATAAGCAAATCATGAACATATTGCAACACCCTACAGCGGGGGGCCCTCATGTTTGCGCGAGACGGAGGGCACCGTAGGATGGCACCATAAATAAAATATACAATCATACCAACCAAGATCACGATTAACCCATAGGACAAAACGGATCTACTCAAACATCACAGGATAACCAGAGATCATTGGTGAGGGATTCCTGGATTAGGGGGTGTTCGGATAGCTGGACTATACCTTCAGCCGGACTCCTGGACTATGAAGATGTGACGCCCCGAGACCGTTGCGCCAGGTGTCTTCCAGTTATTCGTTGTTGTTGCCATGTCATTTGCCTGCGTGTTGCATTTCATCATGTCATCATGTGCATTGCGTCATCATGTTTTCAAAACTTGCATCCGTCCGGGTTCCCCCAGTTCCGTCCGTTGTCCGTTCTGAGCCCAACCACACTCGCATGCGCCTGCGGCATGTCCGAAATAGTATTTTATAAGTGGCCGAAAAATGTTCTCGGAATGGGTTGAAAGTTGGCATGTGGTGTTGTTATGTTGTTAGTAGGTCGCTTGCCAAGTTTCATCGCATTCGGAGCTCGTTTGATAACCCAACCGTTAACTATAGCGACAATATAGTCGGTCAAATCGTCAGACGTTTTCGGTCTCCGGAAACAGTCGCCGGGTCTCTCTCTTTTCTCTTCTCTCAGCCTGAGGCCTTCTGCACAACCCACTACCTCTCACTGTCAGGCCCTACCTAACCTCTCTCGTCAGCCCGCGGCCCTCCTCGCGCGCACGTCCATAAATTGTCCCGGACCTGACCCGAGCAGTCGTCACCGTTGTGTCCGGATCATCCCGAAACATCTACAAAACGTCACCGTTTTCTTATTTGGTATCCCTACCTTTTTTTTTGCGACCGTCTGATTAAGATCGGAGGGACCAAATGCCCCTATCCAAAAATCCACTTGTTATATATATATCAGATCAAACCCAAAAACCTAGGAGTTTGTCCCATCGCCGCCGCCACCTAACCAAATTCCCCCTCGGGATCTCCCCTGCCCGATCCACTGATCCGGCCTTCTCCCCTCGATCTACGAGATCCGCAGCTTCTCTCTCTGCAGCCTCGCGTTCCCCTCCACGAGCTCAGCCCCGAGCCACTCCCGTGCCCGATGGCCTCCGCCCGCGCCGGAGCTTGCCGCCGGCGATAGCAGCAGCAACACCGACCTCCCCTCCTCCTTCTTCCTCATTTTCCTCCTCGGTCTCCCTCTCTCTCATGCTGTCTCTCTCTCCTTTCTCGTTGGACAGGGAGACCTCCATGGCCACGGAATGGAGCTCTGCCCCCATGGATCCTCGCCGGTGCCCCGTCCTGGACTCCTGGTGCCATCCCACGCCCGGGGCCGTCTTCGCTGCCTCCTTCGTCGCGTCGCCAGCCTCGCTCGCGCCCGGATCCAGGAGCCGCGCCAAGTCCGCCCCCGTCCTCTGCTTCGCCCGCATGATCCCGCTGCCGCCCTGCGTCACGTGAAGCCGCCGTGCCATGCCCGAGTCGAGCGCGAGCTCGAGGTCGAGCCGCTGAACGCGCTCATCCTGTAGCTGCATCCTCACTATTTTCCGCACCCCCGCCGTTAGCCTGTGGTCGCAACGGTCGCCGTCTTGCTCGCCGGCATTGTCACCCAGTTCCTTGGTGGTCCACGAAGAAGAAGGCCTGGTCTCTGGTTTTGTTCAAGTAGAGCGACGCCCTTGTTTTGCACAACATGCAGCAGCAGCGTAGTGGTAAACACCCTGCTCCTTTATCCAGGAGGTCGTGGGAAAATGCTCATAACTAAATATCCATGCATCCAAATGAAACATGTCATATATGCATCTTGCTCAGTTTTTCATGTTCTTTAACAATATGCAACTTTTATCCCTGTTAAAACTGATTAAAATTGTTGTTTGCATTGTTTTGCACAAATGACATGTTAAAATAGTTTATTTCATAACTTAATAACCATAGCTCGGTTTTAAATAATTTTTATATGTAAATGGGGTAGAAAAATGCCTAGATTTACTTGGTGCACTCATCTTGCATGTTTAACAACTCTAAAATAATGTTTAGGGCAGAACAGTACCAAATCTATAATATGCTCATGAGGAGTTTCCGGAATTGTTGTTCGTTGCTTCCGGCCTCATTTAAACTTGCCTAGATAGGTAGTTTTCATTTGCTTCACTCTCTTGCCATGTTTAACAACATTTAATATTGTTGAGTACATAAAAAAGATCGAACTAAATAAGTCACGTGGTGTTTCGTCAATATGCAATGGACTTGCATATTGAGCCCCACTTAATTTGTAGAATTGCTTGTGCACTTTGCCATGCCATGCTTCATTAAACCGGACATGCATCATACTCGATTGTGCATCATGCCATGTTGATGTGTTGGTTGTTTACTATGTTGTTTGCTTCTTTCCGGTGTTGCTTCTTCGGGTTGGTTCCGATAACGTCGTGTTTGTGAGGATCCGTTCGACTACGTCCGTTTGTCTTCTTCATGGGCTCGTTCTTCTTCCTTGCGGGATTTCAGGCAAGATGACCATACCCTCGAAATCACTTCTATCTTTGCTTGCTAGATGCTCGCTCTTTTGCTATGCCTATGCTTTGATACCTACCACTTGCTTATCATGCCTCCCATGTTGTTAAGCCAAGCCTCTAACCCACCTTGTCCTAGCAAACCGTTGTTTGGCTATGTTACCGCTTTGCTCAGCCCCTCTTATAGCGTTGTTAGTTGTAGGTGAAGATTGAAGTTTGTTCCTTGTTGGAACATGGAGATATTATTCCTTGTTGGAACATGTTTACTTGTTGGGATATCACAATATTTCTTATTTAATTAATGCATCTATATACTTGGTAAAGGGTGGAAAGCTTGGCCTTATGCCTGGTGTTTTGTTCCACTCTTGCCGCCCTAGTTTCTGTCATATCGGTGTTATGTTCCCGAATTTTGCGTTCCTTATGCGGTTGGGCTATTATGGGAACCCCTTGACAGTTCGCCTTGAGTAAAACTCCTCCAGCAATGCCCAACATTGGTTTTACCATTTGCCACCTAGCCTTTTCTTTTCCCTTGGGAGTCGCGCTCTTGAGGGTCATCATTATTTTACCCCCCGGGCCAGTGCTCCTCTAAGTGTTGGTCCAACCTATCAGCTGCCGGAGGCCACCAGGGGCAACTCTGGGCTGGCCTACCCGTACCTTGGACAATCTGAGTGTGCCCTGAGAAAGAGATATGTGCAGCTCCTATCAGGATTTGTTAGCACATTCGGGCGGTGTTGCTGGTTTAGTTTTACCTTGTCGAAATGTCTTGTAACCGGGATTCCAAGTCTGATCGGGTCTTCCCGCTAGAAGGAATATCCTTCGTTGACCGTGAGAGCTTGTGATGGGCTAAGTTGGGACACCCCTGCAGGGATTTGAACTTTCGAAAGCCGTGCCCGCGGTTATGGGCAAATGGGAATTTGTTAATGTCCGGTTGTAGAAAACCTGACGTTGACCTTAATTAAAATACATCAACCGCGTGTGTAACCGTGATGGTCTCTTCTCGGCGGAGTCCGTGAAGTGAACACGGTGTTGGAGTTATGCTTGACGTAGGTTGTTCTAGGATCACTTCTTGATCATTAGTTGTTCGACCGTGCTTTTGCCTTCTCTTCTCGCTCTCTTTTGCGAATATGTTTAGCCACCATATATGCTAGTCGCTTGCTGCAGCTCCACCTCATACCTTTTACCCTTCCTATAAGCTTAAATAGTCTTGATCGCGAGGGTGTGATACTGCTGAGTCCCCGTGACTCACAGATACTTCCAAAACCAGTTTGCAGGTGCCGATGAGTCCGTGCAGATGACGCAACCAAGCTCAAGGAGGAGCTCTTTGAAGATCTTGTCCTTTGTGTTGTTTCGTTCTAGTTGATCAGTAGTGGAGCCCAGTTGGGGTCAATCGGGGACCTTGTCGCATTTGGGGTTCTTCTTTTATTTTGGTTCCGTAGTCGGACCTTGATTGTATTTGTGTGATTTAACGCTTTATTCATGTATTGTGTGAAGTGGCGATTGTAAGCCAACTATGTGTCTCTTTTCCCCTATTGTATTACATGGGTTGTTTGCGAAGATTACCTCACTTGCGACATTGCTTTCAATGCGGTTATGCCTCTAAGTCGTGCTTCGACACGTGGGAGATATAGCCGCATCGAGGGCATTACAGAAGATACGAGATTGAAGACTTCGCCTCGTGTCCGGAAGGGACTTTCCTTGGCGTGGAAGGCAAGCTTGGCGATACAGATATGCAGATCTCCTACCATTGTAACCGACTTTGTGTAACTGAGGGAGTCCTGGATTAGGGGGTGTCCGGATGGCCGGACTATACCTTCAGTCGGACTCTTGGACTATGAAGGTACAAGATTGAAGACTTCGTCCCGTGTCCGGAAGGGACTTTCCTTGGCGTGGAAGGCAAGCTTGGCGATACGGATATACAGATCTCCTACCATTGTAACCGACTTTGTGTAACCGTAACCCTCTCCGGTGTCTATATAAACCGGAGGGTCTTTAGTCCGTAGGACAACATACACATCAACAATCATACCATAGGCTAACTTCTAGGGTTTAGCCTCTCCGATCTCGTGGTAGATCTACTCTTGTACTACCCATATCATCAATATCAATCAAGCAGGACGTAGGGTTTTACCTCCATCGAGAGGGCCCGAACCTGGGTAAAACTTCGTGTCCCTTGCCTCCTGTTACCATCCGGCCTAGACGCACAGTTCGGGACCCCCTGCCCGAGATCCGCCGGTTTTGACACCGACATTGGTGCTTTCATTGAGAGTTCCTCTGTGTCGTCGCCGTCAGGCTCGATGGCTCCTACGATCATCAATAGCGATGCAGTCCAGGGTGAGACCTTCCTCCCCAGACAGATCTTCGTCTTCGGCGGCTTCGCACTGCGGGCCAATTCACTTGGCCATCTGGAGCAGATCGAAAGCTATGCCCCTGGCCGTCAGGTCAGATTTCGAAGTTTAAACTACACGGCTGACATCCGCGGGGACTTGGTCTTCGATGGATTTGAGCCACTGCCGAGCGCGCCACACTGTCCCGACGAGCATGATCTAGCTCTGCCGCCGAACAGTGCCCTGGAGGCCGCACCCGCATCGGCTTCGACCCTTAAATCGGAGCCAACTGCACCAACCGAGGACAGGCGGTTGGACGCCGCCTCAGGGGCTGCGATCCCAACGGTGATTGAGCCGACCACCAGCCCCGCACTCCGCAAGACTCGTGACTCCAAGGAGCCAGATTCCTCTCCGGACTCCGAACCCTCCGCACCCCTGCCGATCGAATCCGATTGGGCGCGGATCATGGAGTTTACTGTCGCGGACATCTTTCAGCACTCGCCTTTTGGCGATATTCTGAAGACACTGAAGTCTCTCTCTTTATCAGGAGAGTCCTGGCCGGACTACGGTCAGCAAGGTTGGGATTCGGACGATGAAGAAATTCAAAGCCCACCCACCACCCACTTTGTAGCCACTGTCGATGATTTAACCGACATGCTTGACTTTGACTCCAAAGGAATCGACATGCCCAACCACATCCTTCATATCCATATGGCTCCAGGAGATGATCTCCACGCCATCAAGTACTTACCCCTCAAGCTCAAAGGGCCAGCTCATCACTGGCTCAAAGGCCTCCCCGAAAGCTCCATTGGAAGTTGGGAAGAGCTCGAAGACGCCTTTTGGGCAAATTTTCAAGGGACTTATGTCCGACCTCCGGATGCGGACGATCTGAGTCATATAACTCAATAGCCCAGAGAGTCAGCCGAAAGCTTTGGAATAGGTTTCTTACTAAAAAGAACCAAATTGTCAACTGTCCGAACGCCGAAGCCTTAACGGCTTTCAAGCATAGCGTCCGTGACGAATGGCTCGCCAGACACCTCGGCCAAAATAAGCCGAGAACGATGGCCGCATTAACAAACCTCATGACCCGCTTTTGCACGGGTGAGGACAGCTGGCTAGCCAGATGCAGCACCAGTGACCCCAGTACATCCGAAGCTAGAGATGGAAACGGGAAATCACGGCGCAACAGCAATAACAAACGCCGGAATAAAGAAGACCGCATGAAGGGCACGACAGTAAATGCCGGATTCAAAAGCTCTCGGCCAGGTCAAAACCCGCCCCCTAAAGGCACCAGGGATGAACTGTCCAGCCTCAACAAAATTCTGGATCAAATATGTCAAATCATACCCATAGAGAATGTTGGGTCTTCAAGCAGTCCGGCAAGCTCAACGCCGTACACAAGGGGGAGGATACGCCAAGTGAGGACGAGGACGAGCCTCTCAAGCAAGACACAGGGGAACAAAAGAAATTTCCACCAGAAGTCAAAATAGTAAAATTGTTACACGTGATCAAGGGAAAAAACAACGCGGCACCCTCAGAAAAATATACCCAAGTGCCTGTAACCGCGAGGTCCTGCCACTGGTCGTCTCAACCGATCATTTTCGACCATCGCGATTACTCATCAAGTATCCGGCACGCAGGATGGGCTGCCCTGGTATTAGACCCAGTAATTGGCGGATATCACTTCACACGAGTATTGATGGATGGTGGCAGTAGCCTAAACCTAATATATCAGGATACAATCCGGGGGATGGGGTTAGCCCCAACACAAATTCGCCATAGCAATACTACCTTTAAAGGAGTAACGCCAGGCCCAGGGGCTCGTTGCATGGGCTCCCTCCTACTACAAGTTATATTCGGCTCCCCCGATAACTTCCGTCGCGAGCATCTAACTTTCCACATCGCTCCGTTTCAAAGTGGCTATCAAGCACTGCTCGGACGCGAAGCGTTCGCTCGCTTTAATGCAATACCACACTACGCCTCCCTCACACTGAAGATGCCTGGTCCACGTGGCATCATTGCAGTACACGGAAATATCAAGCGATCTCTGCATGCCGAAGAGAGTGAGGCTGCCTTGGCAGCCGCACACTAAAGGCGCCCGGACCAGCGAAAGCATCCCATAGGTCGTCAAGACCTCAGACACAACTAATCGAGTCCGGCTCCGCTATAAACAGTCACACCCCTATTTGTCAATACAAGGGGCTCAACGCGCGCAGACAAGTGGCAATTTCTTCTCATCTTGAATTATGCATGGTTTCTTTAAAAAATCTATCCTTCTGCATGACAACTTTTTCACCTACATTCCTCTCTTTTGCAGACGATCATCGTGCTACACCCATCCAGGATACGGCACAACGGAGACACATGCGCAGACGTGCAACAGGGACCCGTTCCAAGGATTCTTTTTAGATTAAGACCCTGCATAAACCTTTTTTACTGTCTCTTGTTGATACATATCCACCATTGAGAAGGATGCTGATGTCTTGGCATGTGGCCACGCCAGAACAATGCACGTACCTGGACACAAGGGTCTTCTTACAAAGGCCATTATTTAGGCCCGGTTTATAACACTAAGACCGAATACCTTAGGGAGTGTTCGGCGTCGTGAGTTCGGCCTTATATGCATCAGCTCCAAATCATTTTCTTTGGTCAAATGTTGGGTTTGCCCGGCTCCTGTGTTTTTGTGCCTTACGTTCCGCTTTACCGGCTAAGGTAGCACCAAGAGAACTACTGCGATTGTGCCCTGGTTCATCCGGACGAGCACCTCAGTCGAGAAAGCCGAAAATTGACTGTCATGATATAGTGTGAGACTGGTCAACCACTCGACGACCTGTCAGAATGATAGAATTCCTCCGCCTTAATGAAGGGCCGTTTTCCGGCCAGGCTTGTACACACCCCGGGATCGGGAGAGTGCGGAGCCACCAGGGGCTATCTAGTAGCCCCCCTGTCAAACTCCTATGGCTAAGTGAAAGTGCTAAAGCATTATAGTCCGGTTGCCTCGCTCGCTCCGCTATCACCTCCTTAATAGGACCAAGACGTTGGGTTAAGTGTGAACGCGTGTTTGTGCGAGCACCTCCACATTATATGCGTGAGGGTTGAAGCCGACGACTGCAATCTTTCAGGTTATACACATGTATACATAAACGGCTGCACAGGAGGCATCATATTACTTTCAGGCGAAAGTATAAAAATATCCTTACAAAAATTTATAAAATAATTTCGCTTACAATGAGATTACATATCACTCAAACATAATATTTTTTGAGCACTGGGTCTCTATCAAACGAGCACCCTCAAGAAATTCTTCAAAGTAATGCTCAGCAGCCCTTCGACCTATGGCCGACTCCTGCGCTGCAACGGTGGTAGCATCCATCTCCGCCCAGTATGCTTTAACATGGCAAAGGCCATCCGTGCGCCCTCTATGCACGCCGACCTCTTCATCGCATCAATGCGTGGCACCACGTCAAGGAACTGCTACACCAAGACGAAATAAGAGTCCGGTTTTGACCTTTCCGTCCATAGCTGATCTACAACAGACCTCATGGGGAGTCTGGACAACCTATTTAGTTCGGCCCATTCGGCCAATTGGTCACTCAATGAAAGTGGACGCTCGGGAGAATGGAATTGTCTCCAAAACAGCCGGTCTACTTCACGGCCTGTCTGACCCTGGAAATACTTGGCCGCATCGGCAGCGCTCGCCGCCAAATCCATGTATACATCCGCCGAACTCCACAGCCGATCCAGAGGAGCATATCGTGGATCTCCGAACTTCCTCCGCAACATAAAGGATTTCCCAGCTACAATATCTCCGGCTTCCCGCAGCTCCTCCTTCTTTGCCCTCATAGCAGAGCGGAGGTACTTTCTCGTTGCAGCAGCCTTCTCAAGGTCCGATGCCTTCGCTTGGTTTTCCTTTTCGAGAACCCGGCAACGGTCGGCGGCGGCGGCTTTTAATTCTATGTCCATCTTGGCCATCTTGTCTGGGCTCTCGCCATGCGCGACCTTCTCGGCTCGCAACTCTTCGGCCGCCTTCAAAGCAGCCGCATTACCCACCCTCGCTTGTTCCTTGGCTTGGGCAAGTTCCGCTCGCAAGGCTTCAACGGTGGCAGCTCCATCTGCAGTCATAACATATTAAAGATACTGCCTTCATACTGCTCTTACTATGCGGCGTTTACCAGATAATGACACTTACCATGTGCCTCGTCAAGCCTTTTGTTAACAAGCTCGATGTCGGCGTCTGCCGCATCCAACTACTGTTCTAAATGGGCAAACTCGCTCGTCCGGCTAGCCACCGGAGCTTCCATTACCTGCACATAAAGGCAGTATGGTTATTACCTGGGAATATGATTCGTCGTTTCCGACGACAACCAGAGTCTCAGGGGCTACTATCTACACAGGGCACACCTAGCATGTGCAGGACTATCATACATTCTTTTACGTACCTCAAAGCCTATCAGTAGACTCATAAAAGCTTCATGCAATCCGCTTTCGGCGGACGATATCCTCTCCATCACCGTATTCATCAGCACACGGTGTTCGTCTGAGATGGCCGCTCGCCCCACCAACTCCCTCAGAACATCCGATCGCGCACTAGATGATGCCGGACTCTTTTGTCTGCTCTCTTCGGGAACCGGACACTGGGAGCTTTGGGGGTCAACAGGATTATTTTCTGGCCTCGCCAGACTCGGAAAAGCCCTCCGCGACGACACTTCAGGGTCACCCGCTTCCGAAGCGGAGGAGTCCGGAGGAGGCGTTTCACTCTCCATCATCTCTGGAAGGAGATCCCCCGAAGACGAGCTCATTTGAGAGGGGCTAAGGCCCGAACTGCAAAGATATATGCGGTGGTTACTTTCTCAGAAGAAAAGATGGCGTATCTAAACTATTAAAGTATTTCGGGTCACTTACGACTCGTGGGAGAATTGATTCCCCCGCAGACTTTGTGCGGCAACAGCGCCCCCTAGGGTAAGACCCTCTGTGGGAGACTTCTTCTCCCATTTGGAAGCTTCGGCTTCTGAACCCCCGGGCGCGGTCCTTTTCCTCCCCCGGTCGTCCTCCTTCATGAAGACGCTCGCTCCCTCGGTTAGAATAGGAACATTGGGGGCCCGCGCCCGCCCGTATTATCCTCCCCGGTATCTTCCTTCAAGGGCTCCGGGCAGGGTGCGACCTGGAGCATCTTTTCCAGTACCGGATTTTCCAAACCCTTAGGAAGGGGGGGGGGCGGACACCGGATCAGCATCGCCTTTGTTAGCCAGTCCTGGTCAAAAAGCGAACTCTCAAAGATAACTTCGTAACAAGTGAGAGATAGTATATTCGGCCGGAAGATTCCTTACCTGTTCGGCGGCACGGATACTGCTCAGGCCCATGTCCTCGGTGATTTCCGGACACTCCACTTGAGGTCCGAAGAACGACTTGTACATCTCCTCGTGCGTCAGGCCAAGGAAATTTCGAATGACACGCGGTCCCTCGGGATTGAACTCCCACAAGTGAAGGGGCCGGCGTTTGCACGGCTGGACTTGACGCACCAGCATGACTTGTATCACCGCAATCAAACTGAGATCTCCATTAAAGAGATGTCGAATGCGGCTTTGCAGCATAGGCACGTCCTTGGCTGGACCCTAGCTCAGTCCTCGGCTAATCCATGACATTAGTTGTGGTGGAGGGCCCGAGCGGAAAACGGGGGCGGCCACCAACTTGGCGCTTCTAGGAGCCGTGACGTAGAACCACTCCTGTTGCCACAATTCAGATACCTCTGGGATGGAACCTTTGGGCCATGGAGCTCCCTTCATCTTGCGTATTGAGACACCTCCACACGCCGCATGTTGCCCCTCGATCATCTTCGGCTTTACTTCAAAGGTCTTGAGCCATAGGCCAAAGTGGGGGGTAACCCGGAGGAAGGCCTCGCACATGATGATAAATGTCGTGATATGAAGAAAGGAGTCCAGAGCTAGATCGTGGAAATCTAGCCCGTAGTAGAACATCAAGCCCCTGACAAAAGGATCCAAAGCAAGGCCTAGACCTGCCCTCGGGGAGGCAGCCGATGCAAAATCTCGACGGTCAGATATCTGGCCTCCCTCAACTTTTTGATGTCCTCTTCCGTGACGGAGGAAGGCACCCATTGGCCTTGAAGGCTAGATCCGGACATGACTGAAGGTTCGGAGCACCTGACCTGGACCTCGGGCGTTTGAGCTTGAGGCGGGGGAAGGATTCGATTGAACACGGGAGGGAAAAGTAGAAAGCCTTGTCCCTTTATAAAGAGGGTGAATATCAGGCGTCCTCTCCGTGTCCACTTGGACTTGCCTATAATCTAGGAGTCCCAGAAGCGGTTGGGTTACCCACGCCCGTATTGATAAGAATCCCGGAATAAGGGGACACGATCTCTGCGTTAGCAAGACGTGCCAATGAAACCGCCTCGCGTAACACACTGAGGTGGGGTAATAAAACGACTCGGATAAAGGCTTGGCCGTGGTGTGTCACGCTACGGAATACGTCAGCAGATTAGATTTGTGTAAATATTATTCTCTCTATGGCAATATGTGGAAACTTATTTTGCAGAGCCGGACACTATCTTTGTGTTCAAAATCTTCTATGAAGTACTTGGAGGAGGAACCTGCCTTACAATGCCGAAGACAAACCGCGCGCCGGACTCGTCGTCATTGAAGCCTGGTTCAGGGGCTACTGAGGGAGTCCTGGATTAGGGGGTGTGCGGATGGCCGGACTATACCTTCAGCCGGACTCTTGGACTATGAAGGTACAAGATTGAAGACTTCGTCCCGTGTCCGGAAGGGACTTTCCTTGGCGTGGAAGGCAAGCTTGGCGATACGGATATACAGATCTCCTACCATTGTAACTGACTTTGTGTAACCCTAACCCTCTCCAGTCTCTATATAAACCGGAGGGTTTTTAGTCTGTAGGACAACATACACATCAACAATCATACCATAGGCTAGCTTCTAGGGTTTAGCCTCTCCGATCTCGTGGTAGATCTACTCTTGTACTACCCATATCATCAATATCAATCAAGCAGGACGTAGGGTTTTACCTCCATCGAGAGGGCCCGAACCTGGGTAAAACTTCATGTCCCTAGCCTCCTATTACCATCCGGCCTAGACGCACAGTTTGGGACCCCCCTACCCGAGATCCGCCGATTTTGACACCGACAGTAACCCTAACCCTCTCCTGTGTCTATATAAACCGGAGGGTTTTAGTCCGTAGGACAACATACACAATAACAATCATACCATAGGCTAGCTTCTATGGTTTGGCCTCACCGATCTCGTGGTAGATCTACTCTTGTACTACCCATATCATCAATATTAATCAAGAAGGACGTAGGGTTTTACCTCCATCGAGAGGGCCCGAACCTGGGTAAAACTTTGTGTCCCTTGCCTCCTGTTACCATCCGGCCTAGACGCACAGTTCGGGACCCCCTACCCGAGATCCGCGGTTTTGACACCGACATTGGTGCTTCCATTGAGAGTTCCTCTGTGTCGTTGCCGTCAGGCTCGATGGCTCCTACGATCATCAATAGCGATGCAGTCCAGGGTGGGACCTTCCTCTCCGGACAAATCTTCGTCTTCGGCGGCTTCACACTGCGGGTCAATTCACTTGGTCGTCTGGAGCAGGTCGAAAGCTAGGCCCCTGGCCGTCAGGTCAAATTTGGAAGTTTAAACTACATGGCTGACATCCGCGGGGACTTGATCTTCGACGGATTCGAGCCACTGCCGAGCGCGCCGCACTATCCCGACGAGCATGATCTAGCTCTGCCGCCGAACAGTGCCCTGGAGGCCGCACCCACATCGGCTTCGACCCTTAATTCAAAGCCAACTGCGCCGATCGAGGATGGGCGGTTGGACGCCGCCTTGGGGGCTGCGATCCCAATGGCGATTGAGCCGAACACCAGCCCCGCACTCCGCGAGACTCGTGACTCCAAGGAGCCAGACTCCTTTCCGGACTCCGAACCCTCCGCGCCCCTGCCGATCGAATCCGATTGGGCGCCGATCATGGAGTTTACTGCCGCGGACATCTTTCAGCACTCGCCTTTCGGTGATATTCTGAAGACACTGAAGTCTCTCTCTTTATCAGGAGAGCCCTGGCCGGACTACGGTCAGCAAGGTTGGGATACGGACGATGAAGAAATTCAAAGCCCACCCACCACCCACTTTGTAGCCACTGTCGACGATTTAACCGACATGCTCGACTTCGAGTCCGAAGACATCGACGGTATGGATGCCGATAAAGGAGACGATGAAGAACCAATGCCTATTGGGCCCTGGAATGCCACCTCATCATATGACGTATACATGGTGGACCCACCAAAAGATGACGACGAGGAGCGGAAGGACGCACCGAAGGCTTGTTCCCTCGAAAAGCAGTCAAAGCAGCGACGCAAGCGCCACCGCAAATCCTGCCTCAACAGAAATTTCGATCACACAGACCCAGCGCTGGAGCAGGGCGAACCGCTGCCGGACAACGGCAATCCGGATAATCAAACCGATCAAACAAATTCTATCAAGGATAATGGTCCGGACGACATAACGCCGGACAGGCACCCGGAGCAGCAGAATGCCCGTAAAAGGCTTGTTGCCACCGCGAGGAGTCTTAAAAAGCAGAAGCAAAGGCTCAAGGCCGCACAAGACACACTCCAAATCAGATGGCGTAAAATGCTCAACACTGCAGCGAGGTACGGCGACAATCGCCCCTCCAAGAGCTACCCAAAGCGGAAGCTGCTACCCGAATTCGATGAGGAGGCCTCAGACCCCCCACAACCAAATATCAAAGCAGCCACCTGGTCGGATCGACGACCCCTCTACCAACACAGAGCGGCATACAACGCCGCTCACAATACAACACGCAACCCATGCGAGGGCTCGCACCCAAAGGACGGTGCAACAAGATCCATCTATAGACCACGCAAGCGCGTCCCAGCATACAATGCAACACAACAAACATCCGAACAACGCAGCACACCCAGCTACAGGGGTGCTGCACACCCCTATGTTTCACCGGTGAGGTGCTGGACCATGAATTTCCAGAGGGATTCAAGCCCGTAAACATAGAGGCATACGATGGAACAACAGACCCTGGGGTCTGGATTAAGGACTACATCCTTCATATCCATATGGCTCGAGGAGACGATCTCCACGCCATCAAGTACTTACCCCTCAAGCTCAAAGGGCCAGCTCGTCACTGGCTCAAAGGCCTCCCCGAAAGCTCCATTGGAAGTTGGGAAGAGCTCGAAGACGCCTTTCGGGCAAATTTTCAAGGGACTTATGTCCGACCTTCGGATGCGGACGATTTGAGTCATATAACTCAACAGCCCGGAGATTCAGCCCGAAAGCTTTGGAACAGGTTTCTTACTAAAAATAACCAGATTGTCGACTGTCCGGACACCGAAGCCTTGGCAGCTTTCAAGCATAGCGTCCGTGATGAATGGCTCGCCAGACACCTCGGCCAAAATAAGCCGAGAACGATGGCCGCATTAACAAACCTCATGACCCGCTTTTGCGCGGGTGAGGACAGCTGGCTTGCTAGATGCAGCACCAGCGACCCTAGTACATCTGAAGTTAGAGATGGAAACGGGAAATCACGGCGCAACAGCAATAACAAACGCCGGAATAAAGAAGACAGCATGAAGGGCACGGCAGTAAATGCCGGATTCAAAAGCTCTCGGCCAGGTCAAAAGCCGCCCCGTAAAGGCACCAGGGATGAACTGTCCAGCCTCAACAAAATTCTGGACCAAGTATGTCAGATCCATAGTACCCCTGGTAAACCTGTTAATCATACCCATAGAGAATGTTGGGTCTTCAAGCAGTCCGGCAAGCTCAACGCCGTACACAAGGGGGAGGATACGCCAAGTGAAGACGAGGACGAGCCTCCCAAGCAAGACACGGGGGAACAAAAGAAATTTCCACCAGAAGTCAAAACAGTAAACGTGTTACATGTGATCAAGGGAAAAAACAACGCGGCACTCCCAGGAAAATATACCCAAGTGCCTGTCACCGCGAAGTCCTGCCACTAGTCGTCTCAACCGATCACTTTCGACCATCGCGATTACTCAGCAAGTATCCGACACGCAGGATGGGCTGCCCTGGTATTAGACCCAGTAATTGGCGGATATCACTTCACACGAGTCTTGATGGACGGCGGCAGTAGCCTAAACCTAATATATCAGAATACAATCCACGGGATGGGGTTAGACCCAAAACAAATTCGCCATAGCAATACTACCTTTAAAGGAGTAACGCCAGGCCCAGGGGCTCGTTGTACGGGCTCCCTCCTACTACAAGTTATATTCGGCTCCGCCGATAACTTCCGTCGCGAGCATTTAACTTTCCACATCGCTCCGTTTCAAAGTGGCTATCAAGCACTGCTCGGACATGGAGCTTTCGCTCGCTTTAATGCAATACCACACTATGCCTCCCTCACACTCAAGATGCCCGGTCCACATGGCATCATTTCAGTGCACGGAAATATCAAGCGATCTCTGCACGCCGAAGAGCGTGAGGCTGCCTTGGCAGCCGCACACTAAAGGCGCCCGGACCAGCGAAAGCATCCAGTAGGTCGTCAAGACCTCGGACACAACTAATCGAGTCCGGTGCCGCTACTTACACCGAACAAATGGTCACACCCCTATTTGTCAATACAAGGGGCTCAACGCGCGCAGACAAGTGGCAATTTCTTCTCATCTGGAATTATACATGGTTTCTTTAAAAAACTATCCTTTTGCACGACAACTTTTTCACCTAAATTCCTCTCTTTTACAGACGACAATCGTGCTACACCCGTCCAGGATACGGCACAATGGAGACACAGGCGCAGACGTGCAGCAGGGACCCGCTCCAAGGATTCTTTTTAGATTAAGACCCTGCGTAAACCTTTTTTACTGTCTCTTGTTGATACATATCCACCATTGAGAAGGATGCTGATGTCTTGGCATGTGGCCACGCCAAAACAATGCACGTACCTGGACACAAGGGTCTTCTTACAAAGGCCATTATTTAGGCCCGGTTTATACCACAAAGACCGAATACCTTAGGGAGTGTTCGGCGTCGCGAGTTTGGCCCTATATGCATCAGCTCCGAATCATTGTCTTTGGTCAAATGTTGGGTTTGCCCGGCTCCTGTGTTTTGGTGCCTTACGTTCCGCTTTACTGGCTAAGGTAGCACCAGGAGAACTACTGCGATTGTGCCTTGGTTCATCCAGACGAGCACCTCAGTAGAGAAAGCCGAAAACTGACTGTCATGATATAGCGTGAGACTGGTCAACCACTCGATGACCTGTGGGAATGTTAGAATTCCTCCGCCTTAACGAAGGGACGTTTTTGGGCCAGGCATGTACACACCCCGAGATCGGGAGAGTGCGGAGCCACCAGGGGCTATCTAGTAGCCCCACTGTCAAACTCCTATGGCTAAGTGAAAGTGCTAAAGCATTATAGTCCGGTTGCCTCGCTCGCTCCACTATCACCTCCTTAATAGGACCAAGACGTTGGGTTAAGTGTGAACGCATGTTTTTGCGAGCACCTCCGCATTATATGCGTGGGTGTTAAAGCCGACGACTGCAATCTTTTAGGTTATAGACATGTATACATAAACGGCCGCCCAGGAGGCATCATATTACTTTCAGGCAAAAGTATAAAAATAGCCTTATGAAAATTTATAAAAGCATTTCGCTTACAATGAGATTACATATCACTCAAACATAATATTTTTTGAGCACTGGGTCTCTATCAAACGAGCACCCTCAAGAACTTCTTCAAAGTAGTGCTCAGCAGCCCTTCGACCTATGGCCGAATCCCGCTCTGCAACAGTGGTAGCATCCATCTCCGCCCAGTGTGCTTTAACATGGGCAAAGGCCATCCATGCGCCCTCTATGCATGCCGACCTCTTCATCACATTAATGCGCGGCACCACGTCAAGGAACTGCTGCACCAAGCTGAAATAGTTGTTCGGTTTTGACCTTTCCGGCCATAGCTGATCCACAACAGACCTCATGGAGAGTCCGGACAACCTATTTAGTTTGGCCCATTCGGCTAATTGGTCAGTCAATGAAAGCGGACGCTCGGGAGAATGGAATTGTCTCCAAAACAGCCGGTCTACTTCATGGTCCGTCTGACCCTGGAAGTACTTGGCCGCATCGGCAGCGCTCGCAGCCAAATCCATATACACACCCTCCGAACTCTACAGCCGATCCAGAGGGGCATACCGTGGATCTCCGAACTTCCTCCGCAACATAAAGGATTTCCCAGCCACAATATCCCCAGCTTCCCGCAGCTCCTCCTTCTTTGCCCTCATAGCAGAGCGGAGGTCTTTTCTCCTCACAGCAGCCTTCTCAAGGTCCGATGCCTTCGCTTGGTTTTCCTTTTCAAGAACCCGGCAACAGTCGGCGGCGGCTTTTAATTCTATGGCCATCTTGTCCATCTTGTCTCGGCTCACGCCATCCCGGCCTTCTCGGCTTGCAACTCTTCGGCCGCCTTCAAAGCAGCCGCATTACCGAGCCTTGCTTGTTCCTTGGCTCGGGCAAGTTCTGCCCGCAAGGCCTCAATAGTGGCAGCTCCATCTGCAGTCACAACATATTAAAGATACTGGCATCATGCTGCTCTTCCTATGTGGCGTTTACCAGATAATGACACTTACCATGTACCTCGTCAAGCCTTTTGTTAACAAGCTCGATGCCGGCGTCTGCCGCATCCAACTGCCATTCTAAATGGGCAAACTCGCTAGTCCGGCTAGCCACCGGAGCTTCCATCACCTGCACATAGAGGCAGTATGGTTACTACCTGGGAATTTGATCCTCTGTTCATCGTCGTTTCCGACGACAACCAGAGTCTCAGGGGATACTATCTACACAGGGCACACCTAGCATGTGCAGGACTATCATACATTCTTTTACGTACCTCAAAGCCTGTTAGTAGACTCATAAAAGCTTCATGCAATCTGCTTTCGGCGGACGAGATTCTCTCCATCACCGTATTCATCAGCACACGGTGTTCATCTGAGATGGCCGCTCGCCCCACCAACTCCCTCAGAACATCCGATCGCACACTAGACGGTGTCGGACTCTTTTGTCTGCTCTCTTCGGGAGCCGGACACTAGGAGCTTCGGGGGTCAATGGGATTATCTTCTGGCCTCACCGGACTCGGAGAGGCCCTTCGCGACGACACTTCAGGGTCGCCCGCTTCCGGAGCGGAGGAGTCTGGAGGAGGCGTTTCGCTCTCCATCATCTCTGGAAGAAGATCCCCCGAAGACGAGCTCATTTGAGAGGAGTTAAGGCCCGAACTGCAAAAATATATGCGGTGGTTATTTTCTCAGAAGAAAAAGATGGCATATCGGTACTATTAAAGTATTTCGGATCACTTACGACTCGCGGGAGAATTGATCCCCCCGCGGACTTTGTGCGGCAACAACACCCCCAAGGTAGGACCCTCTGTGGGAGACTTCTTCTCCCATTTGTAAGCTTCGGCTTCCGAATCCCCGGGCGCAGTCCTTTTCCTCTTCTGGTCGTCTTCCTTCATGGAGACGCTCGCTCCCTCGGTTAGAATGGGCAGCGTTGGGGGCCCGCGTCCGCCCGTATTATCCCCTACAGTATCTCCTTTCAAGGGCTCCGGGCAAGGTGCGGTCTGGAGCATCTTTTCCAATACCAGATTTTCCAAACCCTCAGGGAGGGGGGCCGAACACCGAATCAACTTCGCCTTTGTTAACCAGTCCTGGTCAAAAAGCGAACTCCCAGAAATAACTTCGTGACAAAGGAGAGATAGTATGTTCGGCCGAAAGATGCCTTACCTGTTCGGCGGTGCCGTTACTACTCAGGCCCACGTCCTCAGTGATTTCTGGACACTCCACCTGAGGTCCGAAGAATGACTTGTACATCTCCTCGTGCGTCAGGCCAAGGAAATTTTGAATGACACGCGGTCCCTCGGGATTGAACTCCCACAAGCGAAGGGGCCGGCATTTGCAAGGCTGGACTTGACGGACCAACATAACTTGTATTACCACAACCAAACTGAAATCTCCATTAAAGAGATCTCGAATGCGGCTTTGCAGTATAGGCACGTCCTTGGCTGGACCCCAGCTCAGTCCTCTGCTAATCCATGACATCAGTTGTGGTGGAGGGCCCGAGCAGAAAACGGGGGAGGCCGCCCACTTGGCACTTCTAGGAGCGGTGATGTAGAACCACTCCTGTTGCCACAATTCAGACACCTCTGGAATGGAACCTTTGGGCCATGAAGCTCCCGTCATCTTACGTATTGAGGCACCTCCACTCGCCGCATGTTGCCCCTCGATCATCTTCGGCTTTACTTCAAAGGTCTTGAGCCATAGGACGAAGTGAGGGGTAACCCGGAGGAAGGCCTCGCACACGACAATAAATGTCGTGATATGAAGAAAGGAGTCCGGAGCTAGATCATGGAAATCTAGCCCATAGTAAAACATCAAGCCCCTGACAAAAGGGTCCAGAGCAAGGCCTAGACCTCGGAGGAAGTGGGAGACGAACACGACGCTCTCGTTGGGTTCGGGGGAGGGGACGGCCTGCCCCCGGGGAGGCTGCCGATGCAAAATCTCGGCGGCCAGATATCTGGCCTCCCTCAACTTTTTGATGTCTTCTTCCGTGACGGAGGAAGGTACCCATCGGCCTTGAAGGCTAGATCCGGGCATGACTGAAGGTTCGGAGCACCTGACCTGAACTTTGGGCGTTTGAGCTTGAGGCGGGGGAAGGATTCGATTGAGCATGGGAGGGAAAAATAAAAGCCTTGTCCCTTTGTAAAGAGGGTGAATATCAAGCGTCCTCTTCGTGTCCATTTGGACTTGCCTATAATCTAGGAGTCCTAGAAGCGGTTGGGTTACCCACGCTCGTATTGATGAGAATCCTAGAATAAGGGGACACGATCTCTACTTTAACAAGACGTGCCAAGGGAACCGCCTCGCGTGACGTGCTGAGGTGGGATGATGAAACGACTCGGATAAAGGCTTGGCCGTGGTGTGTCACACTATGTAATATGTCAGCAGATCATATTTGTGTAAATATTATTCTCTCTATGGCAATATGTGGAAACTTATTTTGCAGAGCCGGACACTATCTTTGTGTTCAAAATCTTCTATGAAGTTCTTGGAGGAGGAACCCGCCTTGCAATGCCGAAGACAATCTGCGCGCCGGACTCGTCGTCATTGAAGCCTGGTTCAGGGGCTACTGAGGGAGTCCTGGATTAGGGGGTGTTCGGATAGCCGGACTATACCTTCAGCCGGACTCCTGGACTATGAAGATACGAGATTGAAGACTTCGTCTCGTGTCTGGAAGGGACTTTCCTTGGCGTGGAAGGCAAGCTTGGCAATACGGATATGCAGATCTCCTACCATTGTAACCGACTTTGTGTAACCCTAACCCTCTCCGGTGTCTATATAAACCGGAGGGTTTTAGTCCATAGGACAACATACACAATAACAATCATACCATAGGCTAGCTTCTAGGGTTTAGCCTCTCCGATCTCGTGGTAGATCTACTCTTGTACTACCCATATCATCAATATTAATCAAGCAGGACGTAGGGTTTTACCTCCATCGAGAGGGCCCGAACCTGGGTAAAACTTCGTGTCCCTTGCCTCCTGTTACCATCCGGCCTAGACGCGCAGTTCGGGACCCCCTACCCGAGATCCGCCGGTTTTGACACCGACAACTGGGAAATAATATATGGAGTTGAGCACCATGTTTAACTAGAGATTACAATGGGGAGAAGAGGTGTTACACCGCTGCATAGAGGGGGAGAAAGTTGGTGTTGATGGTAGCAAGATTGTTGATGTAGATCGCCGTCACGATCCTAGCCCCGACGGCACTCCGGCGCCACCGGAAGCAAGGGGGAGAGAGCCCCCTCCTTCTTCTTCTTCCTTGGCCTCCCCCTAGATGGGAGGAGAGTTCCCCCTCTGGTCCATGGCCTCCATGGCCGCGGAGGGCCGGGGGCCCCTCCGAGATTCGATGTCCCTCTCTGTTCTCTTTTGTTTCTCGTTCCTAGATCTGGCCGAAAACTATTTCTTATATTCCCGAAGATCCGTAACTTTGATTGCACTGAGATTTTAACACAATTTTTTTCCGGATATAAGGTTCCTTGCGCCCGAAGTAGAGCCCCAACTGATGTACGAGGTGGGCACAACCCACCACCGCGCACCTGGCGCAGGGGTGGTGCGCCGGTGTCTTGTGCCCCGTGTGGGCCTCCATTTGCGGTGATTCCAACTCCCAAAAATCACATATATTCCAAAATAATTCTTTGTGAAATTTTATTGCATTTGGACTTCGTTTGATATGGATACTCTGCGATACAAAAAACATGCAGAAAACAGGAACTGACACTAGGCACTGGATTAATAGGTTAGTCCAATAAATCATATAAAAATGTGCCAAAAATATGTGAAAGTTGTATAATATTGGCATGAAACAATCAAAAATTATAGATACGACGGAGATGTATCACGCGCTCCCCCGCATCTGGCCGAAAACCATTTCTTATATTTCGGGAGATTCGTAACTCCGATTGCGCTGAGATTTTAACACAATTTTTTTCCGAATATAAGCTTCCTTGTGCCCGAAGTAGAGCTCCAACCGACGTATGATTTGAGCACAACCCACCACCGTGAGCCAGGCTCCTCTGGTGCCCTGGTGTCTTGTGGGTTGTGTGGGCCTCCGTTTGCGATGATTCCAACTCCCAGAAATCACATATATTCCAAAATAATTCTCCGTGAAATTTTATTGCATTTGGACTTCGTTTGATATGGATACTCTGCGATACAAAAACCATGCAGAAAATAGGAACTAGCACTGGGCACTGGATCAATAGGTTAGTCCAATAAATCATATAAAAAGTTGCCAAAAGTATGTAAAATTTGTATAATATTGGCATGAAACAATAAAAAATTATAGATACGATGGAGACGTATCGGTGGACACACTCTCCCCCTCTCGTTGCTATGCATCTCCTAGATAGATCTTTGCGTGAGCACATATTTTTTTTTGAAATTGCATGCTACGTTTCCCAATAGTGGCATCCGAGCCAGGTCTATGCATAAATGATATGCATGAGTAGAACACAAAGAGTTGTGGGCGGTGATCGTCATACGGCTTACCACCAATGTCTTACTTTGATTCGGTGGTATTGTTGGATGAAGCGGCCTGGACCAACCTTACATGACCACGTTCATGAGACCGGTTCCACCGACAGACATGCAACTAGTTTTGCATAAAGGTGGCTAGCGGGTGTATGTTTCTCCAACTTTAGTTGAATCAAATTTGACTGCGGCCGGTCCTTGTTGAAGGTTAAAACAACAAACTTGATAAATCACTGTTGTGGTTTTGATGCGTAGGTAAGAACGGTTCTTGCTAGAATCCCGTAGAAGGCATGTAAAACTTGCAACAACAAAGTAGAGGACATCTAACTTGTTTTTGCAGGGCATGTTGTGATGTGATATGGTCAAGACATGATGTGATATACGTTATTGTATGAGATGATCATGTTTTGTAAAAGTTATCGGCAACTGGCAGGAGCCTTATGGTTGTCGGTTTATTGTATGAAATGCAAACACCATGTAATTGCTTTACTTTATCACTATACGTTAGTGATAGTTGTAGAAGCAATAGTTGGAAAGATGACCACGACGCTACGATGAAGATCAAGGTGTCGAGCCAGTGATGATGGAGATCATGATGGTGCTTTGGAGATGGAGATCAAAGGCACAAGATGATGATGGCCATATCATGTCACATATTTTGATTGCATGTGATGTTTATCTTTTATGCATCTTATTTTTCTTAGTACGGCAGTAGCATTATAAGTTGATCCCTCACTAAAATTTCAAGGTATAAATGTTCTCCCTGAGTATGCACCGTTGTGACAATTCGTTGTGCTGAGACACCACATGATGATCGGGTGTGATAGGCTCTACGTTCACATACAATGGATGCAAGAAAGTTTTGCACATGCGGAATACTCGGGTTAAACGTGATGAGCCCAGCATGTACAGACATGGCTTCAGAACACTAGAGACCGAAAGGTCGAATGTGAATCATACAGTAGATATGATCAACATAGAGAGGTTCACCATTGAAGACTACTCCATCTCACGTGATGATCGGACATGGTTTAGTTGATTTGGATCACGTAATCATTTAGATGACTCGAGGGATGTCTATCTAAGTGGGAGTTCTTAAGTAATATGATTAATTGAACTTAATTTATCATGAACTTAGTCCTAATAGTTTTTGCATATCTATGTTGTAGATCAATGTCCCGTGCGATCGTTCCCTTGAATTTTAATGTGTTCCTAGAGAAAGCTAAATTGAAAGATGATGGTAGCAACTATACGGACTGGGTCCGTAACTTGAGGATTATCCTCATTGTTGCACAGAAGAATTATGTCCTTGATGCACTGCTAGGTGAAAGGCCTGCTGCAGGAGCAGATGCTCATGTTTGAGGAGTTCATGTATTCACCATGTGTTAATGCTTTGTTCCGGTTCTCTATTAAAAGGAGGCCTTAATATCCCTTAGTTTCCAATATGGACCTCGCTGCCATGGCAGGGTAGGACAAAAGATGGCATGCAAGTTCTTTCCATAAGCACGTATGACTATATACGGAATACATGCCTACATTATATTGACGAACTGGATCTAGTGCCGTATCGCCCTAGGTTATAACTATCTCATGATGGATATCATCCAACAAGTCACCGATCCAATGCCTACGAATTTATCTTATATTGTTCTTGCTAAGTTACTACTGTTATCATCACTATTACACTTGCTACAAAATTACTGCTATCACTGTTACCGTCACTATTGCTGCTATCACCACTATCAAAACTATCATATTACTTTGGTACTGATTACTTGCTGCAGATAACTAATCTCCAGGTGTGGTTGAATTGACAACTCAGATGCCAATACCTTCAAATATTCTTTGGCTCCCCTTGTGTCGAATCTATAAATTTGGGTTGAATACTCTACCCTTGAAAACTGTTGCGATCCCCTATACTTGTGGGTTATCAGGTCACGGGAGAAATCATGTTGCAAGTAATCATGTGAACTTGATATGTGTTCGATATTTTGATAGTATGTATGTTGTGATTCCCTTAGTGGTGTCATGTGAATGTCGACTAAATGACACTTCACCATATTTGGGCCTAAGGGAATGCATTGTGGAGTAGCAATTAGATGATGGGTTGCGAGAGGGACAGAAGCTTAAACCCCAGTTTATGCGTTATTCCGTAAGGGACCGATTGGATCCAAAAGTTTAATGCTATGGTTAGGATTTATTCTTAATACTTTTCTCGTAGTTGCGGATGCTTGCGGGAGGGTTAATCATAAGTAGGAGGTTTGTTCAAGTAAGAACAACACCTAAGCACCGGTCCACCCACATATCAAATTATCAAAGTACCGAACACGAATTAAGCCAACATGATGAAAGTGACTAGATGAAAATCCCGTGTACCCTCAAGAACGCTTTGCTTATCATAAGAGACCATTTTGGCCTGTCCTTTGCCTCAAAAGGATTGAGCTATCTTGCTGCACTTTTGTTACTACTATCGTTACTTGCTTGTTACAAATTACCTTGCTATCAAACTACTCTGCTACTTATAATTTCAGCACTTGCAGACATTACCTTGCTGAAAACCACTTGTTATTTCCTTCTGCTCCTCGTTGGGTTGTACACTCTTACTTATCGAAAAGAGCTACAATTGATCCCCTATGCTTGTGGGTCATCAAGGCTATTTTCTGGCGCCGTTGTCGGGGAGTGAAGCGCCTTTGGTAAGGAAACATTTATATAGTGTGCTGAAATTTATTGTCACTTGTTACTATGGAAAACAATCCTTTGAGGGGTTTGTTCGGGGTATCTTCACCTCGAACGGAACCACAGTTAGCTACCCCTCAACCTACTGCACCTACTGAAAATATTGAATATGAAATTCCTTCGGGTACGATAGAACAACTGCTAGCTAATCCTTATGCAGGAGATGGAACCGAACATCCTGATATGCACTTGATATATGTAGAACAAATTTGGGGATTGTTCAAGCTTGCAGGTTTACCCGGAGATGATGTTATGAAGAAGGTTTACCCTTTATCTTTGAAGGGAAAAGCATTGGCATGGTATAGGCTATGCGATGATATTGGACCTTGGAATTGGAATCGATTGAAATTGGAGTTCCACCAAAAAAAATATCCTATGCATCTAGTTCATCGTGATCGAAATTATATATATAATTTTTGGCCTCGTGAAGGAGAAAGTATCGCTCTAGCTTGCGGGAGGCTTAAGTTAATGTTATATTCATGCCCCAATCATGATCTCTCAAGAGAAATTATTATCCAGAATTTTTATGCTCGGCTTTCTCGTAATGATCAAACCATGCTTGATACTTCTTGTGTTGGTTCTTTTATGAAGAAGACTATTGAATTCTGGTGGGAACTTTTGGAAAGAATTAAATGCAACTCTTAATATTGGGAACTTGACAAAGGTAAAGAGTGAGGTATTAAACTTAAGTATGATTGTGTTAAATCTTTTATGGATACCGATGCTTTTCAAAAGTTTAGCACTAAATATGGACTTGACTCTGAGATAGTAGCCTCCTTTTGTGAATCATCTGCTACTCATGTTGATCTCCCTAAAGAGAAGTGGTTTAAATATCACCCACCTATTAAATAAGAAATTAAGGAACATGTGCCAGTTAAAAAAGAAACTATACTTTACAATGTTGATCTAGTTGTTCCTTGTGCTTATATTGAGAAACCACCCTTCCTTGTTAGGATAAAGGAACATGCTAAAGTTTCAACTATGATTAACAAAAGCTATATTAGAACACTTAAACTTGATGAACAAATCAAAGTAGAACCTAGTATTCCTATGGTTAAAGATATCTTGGAAGAAGATATGGATGGGCATGTTATTTACTTCTGTGAAGAAGCTGCTAGAATTGCCAAACCTGATAAAAAGGATAATCATAGACATGTTGTTGGCATGCCTGTCATCTCAGTTAAAATAGGAGATCAATGTTATCATGGTTTATGTGACATAGGTGCTAGTGTGAGTGATATTCCTTACACCTTATATCAAGAAATTATGTATGACATAGCACCCGCAGAGATAGAAGACATAGATGTTACTATTAAACTTGCTAATAGAGACACTATTTCACCAATTGGGATTGTCAGAGATGTTGAAGTCTTGTGTGGGAAAATAAAATACCCTACTGATTTTCTTGTTCTTGGTTCCCCACAAGATGACTTTTGTCCCATTATCTTTGGTAGACCTTTCTTGAACACCGTTAATGCTAAGATAGATTGTGAGAAACAAACTGCCGGTGTTAGTTTTGGTGATGAGTCTCATGAGTTTAATTTTTCCAATTTTAGTAAAAAGCTTCATGAAAAAGAATTGCCTAGTAAGGATGAATTAATTGGTCTTGCTTCTATTGCTGTACCACCTACTGATCCTTTAGAACAATATTTGCTAGACCATGAAAATGATTTTCATATGCATGAAAGAAATGAAATAGATAAGATTTTCTTTGAACAACATCCTCTACTTAAACACAAGTTGCCTATTGAAACTCTAGGAGAACCCCGTCCACCTAAAGGGGATCCTGTGTTTGAATTAAAACAATTGCCAGACACTTTGAAATATGCTTATCTTGATGAAAAGAAGATATACCATGTTATTATTAGTGCTAACCTTTCAGAACATGAAGAAGAAAGATTATTAAAAGTTCTAAGGAAGCACCGAGCTGCTATTGGATATACTCTTGATGATTTAAAGGGCATTAGTCACACTCTATGTCAGCACAAAATTAATATGGAACCTAATGCTAAACCCGTTGTTGATCACCAACGTCGGTTAAATCCGAAGATGAAAGAAGTGGTAAGAACGGAAATCTTAAAGCTTCTGGAAGCAGGTATAATCTATCCTATAGCTGATAGTAGATGGTAAGTCATGTTCATTGTGTCCCTAAGAAAGGTGGTATAACTGTTGTTCCTAATGATAAGAATGAACTTATTCCACAAAGAATTGTTACTCGCTATAGAATGGTAATTGATTTCAGAAAATTAAACAAAGCAACTAGAAAAGATCATTATCCTCTGCCTTTTATTGATCAAATGCTTGAAAGATTATCTAAGCACACACACACTTTTGCTTCCTTGATGGATATTCTGGTTTTTCACAAATACCTGTTTCTCAACCTAATCAAGAAAATACCACTTTTACTTGTCCCATTGGAACTTATGCTTATAGACATATGCCTTTCGGTTTATGTAATGCACCTGCTACCTTTCAAAGATGTATGACTACTATATTCTCTGACTTTTGTGAAAAGATTTTGGAGGTTTTCATGGATGACTTCTCTGTTTATGGGAAGTCTTTTGATGATTGTTTAAGCAATCTTGATCGAGTTTTGCAGAGATGTGAACAAACAAATCTTGTCTTGAATTGGGAGAAGTGCCACTTTATGGTTAATGAAGGCATTGTCTTGGGTCATAAAATTTCTGAGAGGTATTGAAGTGTACAAAGCTAAGGTTGATGCAATTGAGAAAATGCCATGTCCTAAAGATATAAAAGGTATTCGTAGTTTCTTAGGTCATGCTAGTTTCTATAGGATATTTATTAAAGACTTCTCTAACATGTCTAGGCCTCTTACGAGTCTTTTGCAAAAGGATATCCATTTTGTTTTTATGATGATTTTTTAGAAGCCTTTGAAACACTCAAGATAGCCTTAATTTCTGCACCTATTGTTCAACCACCTAATTGGAACTTGCCTTTTGAAATTATGTGTGATGCTAGTGATTATGCTGTTGGTGCTGTTCTAGGACAAAGAGTTGATAAGAAACTGAATGTTATTCATTATGCTAGTAAAACTCTAGACAGTGCTCAAAGAAATTATGCTACTACTGAAAAGGAATTCTTAGCAGTGGTGTTTGCTTGTGATAAATTTAGACCTTATATTGTTGATTCCAAAGTAATTGTTCACACCGATCATGTTGCTATTAAATATCTTATGGAAAAGAAAGATGCTAAACCTAGACTTATTCGATGGGTTCTCTTGTTACAAGAATTTGATTTACATATCATTGATAGAAAAAGGAGCTGAGAACCTAGTAGCTGATAATTTATCTAGGCTTGAAAATGTGCCTGATGACCCACTACCTATTGATGATAGTTTTCCTAATGAGCAGTTAGCTGCCATAAATGTTGCTCATAGTACTCCTTGGTATGCTGACTATGCTAATTACATTGTTGCTAAATATTTACCACCTAGCTTTACATATCAACAAAAGAAAAAAAATCTTCTATGATTTAAGACATTACTTTTGGGATGACCCACATCTTTATAAAGAAGGAGTAGATGGTATTATTAGACATTGTGTACTTGAGCATGAATAGGGAAAAATCTTACGGAAATGTCACTCCGAAGCTTATGGAGGGCATCATGCTAGAGATAGAACTGCTCACAAGGTATTGCAATCTGGATTTTATTGGCCTACTCTCTTCAAGATGCCCATAAGTTCGTCTTATCTTGTGATGAATGTCAAAGAATAGGTAATATCGGTAAGCATAAAGAAATGCCTATGAATTATTCACTTGCTGTTGAACCATTTGATGTTTGGGGATTTGATTACATGGGACCTTTTCCTTCCTCTAATGGGTATACACATATTTTGGTTGATGTTGATTATGTTACTAAATGGGTAGAAGCTATTCCAACTAGTAGTGCTGACCACAACACCTCTATTAAAATGCTTAAGGAAGTTATTTTCCCAAGGTTTGGAGTCCCTAGATATTTAATGACTGATGGTGGTTCACATTTTATTCATGGCGCTTTCCGTAAAATGCTTGCCAAGTATGATGTTAACCATAGAATTGCATCACCTTATCATCCTCGGTCTAGTGGTCAAGTTGAACTTAGCAATAGAGAAATAAAATTAATTTTGCAAAAAACTATCAATAGGTCCAGGAAGAATTGGTCTAAGAAATTAGATGATGCACTTTGGGCTTATAGAACATCATACAAAAATCCTATGGGTATGTTTCCTTATAAAATGGTTTATGGAAAAGCTTGTCATTTGCCTCTTGAGTTAGAACATAAAGCATATTGGGCCATCAAAGAGCTCAATTATGATTTCAAACTTGCTGGTGAAAAGAGGTTATTTGATATTAGCTCATTAGATGAATGGAGCACGCAAGCTTATGAAAATGCAAAATTATTCAAAGAAAAAGTTAAAAGATGGCATGACAAAAGAATCCAAAAGCGTGAGTTTAAAGTCGGAGAATATATTCTTTTGTACAACTCTCGTTTCAGATTCTTTGCAGGAAAACTCCTCTCAAAATGGGAAGGCCCTTATGTTATCAAGGAGGTTTATCGGTCTGGAGCCATCAAAATAAATAATTTTGAAGGTACTAACCCGAAGGTTGTCTATGAACAATGAATAAAACATTATATCTCAAGTACACCCATTAATGTTGAAAGTAATATTATCCAAACTTTGACATCGGAAGAACACATAAAAGAGTCCTTTCAGAAACTCTAGAATTGCGAAAATAAGGAGGTACATGACACGGTAAGTAAACGAACTCCGAAAAATACGCAAAAATATTTTTTGTCAGTTTTGGAATATTTAGAAAATTAGGAAAATAAGAAACTACCGGGAAGCGTACCCTAGTGGGCACAAGACACCAGGCAAGCCTGCCTGGCGCACCCAGGTGGGTTGTGCCCACCTGGGACACCTTCCGGACTCCATTTTTGTTCCGTTTGCTTGTCCCCCAAGATAAAAAATCTATATATACTTCTCGAACATGTTGATCACCGTATCATGGAGAAATCCTTTGTTCTCTTTTCTTGCTGTTTTTCTGCCAGATCCCATCTACCATGGCCACCTCAAGCTCCTCCAAGGACGAGTTCATCAAGAACATCATCAACCCATATCTACGGGAGGTAGTGCAGCACACTCAGACCATCTAGATGCATGAGGGGGTGCTTCACCTTCGCAATGTGCCATGTCCCAAGGGGACGGAAACCGTGGAGGCCAGACTTGACGCTATGGAGCAAGATGTCTTCTGGTGCAAGGGGAAGGTGGAGCGTGAGCTCAACGCTAATCACCTCTTGATCACGGACCTCTCTTGTGATCTCAAGGTGGATGGCAAGCCCATGAAGGACATCATCTTCACCCTTAATGAGAAAATCAACTTCCTCCAAAGCCAGATCTATGACCTCCAAAACCAAGTCTTTGAATATGAGGCGAGGTTTAAAGGTATGAGTTTGGTTGCTAGTTGCAGGACCCGTGAGACTCACTCCTCCTCTTATGATGGTGGACCACTGCCATGGAAATCCAAGGACAAGATCTCTTCTCCATCACGGTCATCTTCTTCACAACCAAAAGAGAACTGAGTATCTGGTATGGGCACTCCCCTTGGCTTCCGCCAAGCTTGGGGGAGGTGCCCCGGTATCATATCATCCCACTGTCGTTTTACCTTTACTTATTTTAGTTCGATCTTTTGCTTTAGATGAATAAAAGTTAGTTCGATCATTTCTTCCTTGAGAGTTTCCTTAGTGATCTATCCTTGTAATCGTGTGCAAGTTATATGATAAAGTTTAGTTTCAGTTTTTGCTTTCTTTACTTCCATGTTACAAATAAAAGAAAAGAAATAAGGAAAAAAAGAGAAAATAAATAAATAAAAGAAAGGAAATGAATCAAAAAGATCATATACTAATCTTATGGTAGGTGATGACACCACATAAGGAAAGTATAAGTAGAAAATTTTATTAGAGATTGACAAACATAGCATTAGTCAATGATGCAACTCATGAAAGAATTAATAGGGGAAGAGAAGATTCACATATAAATATACTATCCTAGAAACCTTTTGTGATTGTGAGCCCTCATCAAAATATTATATTCCAAAATTGTTGACGTTGGGCAAGGAAGAAAATTTAATGGTTTATGTTTGTTTATATTCACATAGAAGTCATATTATCATAGATCCTTTAACATGTGGTGCTTGCCCCTATCTTTGATAGCCAAAAATTCCGCACTAAGTAGAAATACTACTTGTGCATCCAAAAACCCTTAAACCCAAATCTTATTTTCAAGTGTCCACCATACCTACCTAGGGATTGAGCAAGATCCCTCAAGTAAGTTGTCATCGGTGCAAAAAGGCAATAAAAATTGCTTCTAAAAATGTGAGATCATTTAGTGTAAGAAAAAATTGAGCGTTGCACGAACTTGTGATGGTGAAGAATAAAAGCGACGAACTGCATAATAAAGGTCGCTATCATAAGGGGCAATGCAACGTGACATTCTTTTGCACTAAGGGGGTGAGCATACAAACAAATAAGCGCATGGCAACCTCTGCTTCCCTCTGCGAAGGGCCTATCTTTTACTTTTATGTATTTACTTTTATGAAAAGAGTCTAAGTTGTCCTTCTATTCCTTTTTATTTTTCTCCTTTGGCAAGCATCATGTGGTGAGGAAAGATCTAGGCATATATGTCCAGTTGAATTAAATAGCATGAGTTATTATTGTTGACATCACCCTTGAGGTGAATATGTTGGGAGGCGAAACTATAAGCCCCTATCATTCTATGTGTCCAGTTGAAACATTTTGCTCATGTGTATGCGGTGAGTGTTAGAAATCATGGAACACTATATGATGGTTGAGTATGTGGACTTGCCTAAAAGCTCCGATACGTGACCCTTCCTGAAAAGATGATGAATTGTAGTTGCAAAGTTGACTGAGAACATAGTTTGTTGGTTTCTAATAGAGTTTTTGCTTTAGACTTCAATAGTTTGATGAATTGTCACTTATTCATGAGAAGTCTATGATAAAAGTTCTATGATAGAAGTCTTATGTTCAATTTTGTTCTCAAAGTATGTGGACATGTTTTTCGATTTCGATTTTCGCTTGAGGACAAGCGAGGTCTAAGCTTGGGGGAGTTGATACGTCCATTTTACATCATGTTTACTTACTGTTATTTATAGTGTTTTTATCCATAATAATGCTTTTTGGAGTAATTCTAATGCCTTTTCTCTCATAATATGCAAGGTATACACAAAGAGGGAGAATTCCGGTAGCTGGAAATCTGGACCTGGAAAAGCTACGTCGGCCCCCTTTTCTGCACAACTCCAAACAAGCTGAAACTTCATGGAGATTTTTTATGGATTATTTGAGGAATATTGGAGCAAATAACTACCAGAGGGGGCCCACCAGGTGGGCACAACCCACCTGGGCGTGCCAAGGAGCCCAGGCGCACCCTGATGGGTTGTGCTCACCTAGGCCCACCTCTGATGCCCATCTTCTGGTATATAAGTCATTTTGACATAAAAAAAATAAGTGGAGGACTTTTGGGACGGAGCGGCGCCGTCTCGAGGCGAAACTTGGGCAGGAGCACTTTTGCCCTCCGATGGAGCGATTCCGCCGGGGGAACTTCCCTCCTGGAGGGGGAAATCATCGTCATCATCATCACCAACAACTCTCCCATCTTGGGGAGGGCAATCTCCATCAACATCTTCAACAACACCATCTCATCTCAAACCCTAGTTCATCTCTTGTGTTCAATCTTGTTACCGGAACTATAGATTGGTGCTTGTGGGTGACTAGTAGTGTTGATTACATCTTGTAGTTGATTACTATATGGTTTGTTTGGTGGAAGATTGTATGTTCAGATCCAATATGCTATTTAATACCCCTCTAATCTTGAGAATGATTATCATTTGTGAGTAGTTACTTTTGTTCTTGAGGTCATGATACGTCTCGAACGTATCTACTTTTCCTAACGCTTTTTCTCTTGTTTTGGACTCTAATTTGCATGATTTGAATGAAACTAACCCCGGATTGACGTTGTTTTCAGTAGAACTACCATGGTGTTGTTTTTGTGCAGAAATAAAAGTTCTCGGAATGGAACGAAACTTTACGAGGAATTTTTATATAATATATAAGAATTTCTAGAACCAAGACCTACCGAAGGGGGGCACCTGGGTGGGCACAACCCACCAGGGCGCGCCCCCCCACCAGGCGCGCCCAGGTGGGTTGTCCCCACCTGGTGGCCCCGCAGACCCTGAAACCGATGCTATAAAATCCTATTTTCTAGAAAAAAAATCAAGGAGAAAGAATTATCACGATCCACGAGACAGAGCCGCCGTCACCTCATGTTCTTCATCGGGAGGCCAGGTCTGGAGTCCGTTTGGGGCTCCGGAGAGGGGGCGGTCTTCGTTCTTCGTCATCGCCAACCCTTCTCCATCGCCAATTTCATGATGCTCCCCACCGGGAGTGAGTAATTCCTTCGTAGGCTCGCTGGTCGGTGAGGAGTTTGATGAGATTCATCATGTAATCGAGTTAGTTTTGTTAGGGCTTCATCCCTAGTATCCACTATGTTCTAAGATTGATGTTGCTATGACTTTGCCATGCTTAATGCTTGTCACTTTGGGCCCGGGTGCCATGGTTTCAGATCTGAACTATTTATGTTATCACTATTATATCCATGTTTTAGATCCGATCTTGCAAGTTGTAGTCACCTACTACGTGTTATGATCCGGCAACCCAGAGTGACAATAATCGGGACCACTCCCGGTGATGACCGTAGTTTGAGGACTTCATGTATTCACTATGTGTTAATGCTTTTTTCCGTTTCTCTATTAAAAGGAGGCCTTAATATCCCTTAGTTTCCAATATGGACCCCGCTGCCACGGGAGGGCAGGACAAAAGATGGCATGCAAGTTCTTTCCATAAGCACGTATGACTATTTACGGAATACATGCCTACATTATATTGACGAACTAGAGCTAGTGTCGTATCGCCCTAGGTTATAACTGTCTCATGATGAATATCATCCAACAAGTCACCGATCCAATGCCTACGAATTTATTTTATATTGTTCTTGCTAAGTTACTACTGCTATCATCAGTGTTGCACTTGCTACAAAATTATTGCTATCACTATTACCGTTACTATTGTTGCTATCACCACTATCAAAACTATCATATTACTTTGCTATTGATTACTTGCTGTAGATAATTAATCTCCAGGTGTGGTTGAATTGACAACTCAGCTGCCAATACCTTCAAATATTCTTTGGCCCCCCTTGTGTCGAATATATAAATTTGGGTTGAATACTCTACCCTCGAAAACTGTTGCGATCCCCTATACTTGTGGGTTGTCAGGTCATGGGAGAAATCATGTTGCAAGTAATCATGTGAACATGTGAAAGTGCTAGTGATCGACTGGGGGGTGAATAGGCGATTTTTAAGAAAGTCTTCAAAACATGGGAGTTTCGAAGGCAAACAATAGAAATAAACCTATTCCCATGCAGCAGAAGGTAGACTACACTAAGCAAACCATAGTCAAATATTCTTCAGCTCTCAAACGACAAAAGTTGTACACTAACTCTGAGCAGCCAACCATTTATGGTTGTAGGGGGTGGGCTATTTATAGCCACTAGGCAACCCGACCTGATTTGTCCGAAATGACCCTGGGTCACTAAGGAACTGACACATGTTCCAATGGTCAGATTTCAAACACACACGACAACTTTACTTGGGCTACAAGCAAAGCTGACTTATCCAATTCTGAACAAGATTTGCTCTCATAGACTTCACTCAAAGATATAGGATTTTGGTTAAGCATCACTTCAGTCATTTTGACTGGTTCTCTTGGACCCCACTTAACAGTACGGTGGTTCCTATGACTCAACGAAGAAGAAAAAGAACGACGAAACAACTAAGTCTTCGCGCTCCATAGTCTTCACACGATGTCTTCTCTTGTCATAGTCTTCAATGTGAATGTCTTCACATCCCACCTTTGACTTCAATGTCTTCATACATTTTTAGGGGTCATCTCCGATAGGAAAACCGAATCAATGCGGAACTTCTACCTGTGTTATCCTGCAATTCTCACAAACACATTAGTCCCTCAACCAGTTTTTTCGTCAATACTCCAAAACCAACTAGGGGTGGCACTAGATGCACTTACAATCTCCCCCTTTTTGGTGATTGATGACAAACTGGTTGAAGTTTTCAACGGGGAATAAAATATGTGAAATTGTAAAGGATACGGTATTGTCTTCATAAGTTGCAAAGGCTCCCCCTGAAGATGTGCATATAAGTACTTTGCTCTTGGAATGCAAATGCACATGGCAGGTTGTACTTGTGGAGATCCTCTTCAACCTATGATGACAATTCATCATGCATGATATGATGTAACGAAGATAATGACATGCATAATGAAAAATGGACGTCTACAAAATGACCTAAGTGCGGAATTTATCATCGCACATGCGGAATTTATCATCGCATCACAGAATAGCAAATAAGTAGCAGACGACCATCGAGTTTAAGTGTTACAACTCAAAGAACCAAATGTATTGAAAAGCAAGAGTTGTAAGCACTTGGCAAAAGTAGGAAAAGGTAAAGCAACCACCCATATGGACCCGCTTGAAGACTATCAACTCATATGCTTCCCCCCTTTTGTCAGTAAGGACCAAAAAGGTTTGAAGACATAGAGCGCCTACTCGTTCCCATGAGGTGCAGGCGAGGCAGCAGGGTCGTCGTTGAGGTCCGGTGGTGCAGAAGAACTTGGTGCAGTGTCGACATGCGCTGAAGTTGGAGGAGGTGAAGTTGCATCATCTTGGTCATCAATGACTCTGGCATTCACTGTCGCAGCTGAGGGCGAATAGTTAGAGTCTTCAAGTGAGGGAGTCCGACGCAAGTGAGCATTCCTGGGAGGAGTTGAGTCAAACTTGAATCGTTCGGTGAAGCCATCGTCTTGCAGATCAGCTTCAGCACTAAGTAATGTCAAACTCTTCCATGACCTCTGATAGGTTCCATGAGTGACAAAGGCATTCTTGGTGGCAAGATTGCGAATGCGGTTGACATCCACCAAGAGGCTTTGCATCTGATGCTTAAGCCAGTCGTGATGTTTGTCCTGTTTCTAGTGTAGCGCGACGAGAAGCTCTCGATCATTTAGGACAGGAGATCGCCTTCGAGGCCTTTGCGCAATGGTGCTACCAGTGGCATTAGTTTGAGCGCGAGGGGCACGTGTGTTGCCAGCAAGGGGATAAACACGAGAAACTGCTGGAACTCCTTCAATAGGCCGGGTGAAGCTTTGGTGATCAACATTGTGAAGATAAATGGGATCCTTAGCAGGCTGTGGGTAAATAGCTTCAACCGACAGATCAACCTCTGGCAAGAAGACAAGATGATTGCGCGCAGACGGCTGATAGTTGATTGCAGAGTGAAGCTTGATAAGGCGCATTACCCATGGAGCATAAAACTTTAGACCAAAAATTTCGGAGCCAGATGCAGCCAACTATCTGATGAAGAAGTCTTGAGCATTGAAGCTGATGCCATTGAAGATATAGAAAACCACAGTCTTCATTGCTCCTTCAAGCTTCGCTGCAGATGAATGTCCTTTGACAGGCCATAGAGTCTTTCTGATGATATGGTAAATGGTGCGAGGCAGATACTCTAGGTCTTCAACAAAGAATTCAGACGGGTATTCCGCGTCGTGAGGCAAAGGCTTCATCATGCTCAACATTTGACTCATATTGGGTTCTGGCTTCTAAAAAATGCTTTCCAAGGCATTCTGGTGTTGTTGACAACCTGGTTCATAGTATTCACCAGGAGTGGGTAGGCCTGTGAGCTCAATGATATCAAGAGCTTTGGCTTCATGATGGACATTTCCTGTCATCCACTCAAGGACCCAAGTCTTTGGATCCCTGTTGTAGCCTCAAATGTGAAGAGTTGCATAGAACTGTAGCAGAAGCTCTTCATTCCAGTGTTCCTTATCTGTGACAAACTACAGCAGTCCAGCATCTCTGAAGCAATCCAATGCTTCTTCAAGGCAGGGTAGGCCAGCTATAGCTTCAGAGTCAAGGCGCATATGTGGAAATATGCGCCCTTGATTGTATAAGGTGCAGGAATAGTAGTTGCGCTGCTGATAGCTCCAGAACCGATCTGATGAAATGCGAGGTTTGGTATAAGGGTTCTTGGCGCTATTGAAGAAGGTGTTATGTGCCACGAAGCCATTCACATTGAATACCCCGGGTGAAGTTGCATTGCCTGGGAATCGTGGAAGTCTTGGCTTGGGCTTCTGGACGGAAGGTCTGTGCTCGACATGATAGTCAAATTGGGGACCCGCAGCAGGTGGAGGAACCAGAATGGGCCATCGAACCATAACAGGCTGACCACGATCAAATGCCAGGTCAATGGTGTGAGCTCTTGGAGGGGGAACAGGAGCATTGGCATTGTCGTTGACATGGGCTTCAGGGGCCACAGTGGCTTCAGGTGCTTGCACCTCAGGTGCTTCAGCAGTGGCTTCGGGCGCTGCAGTGGCTTCAGGCGCTTGTACTTCTGGCACCGCAGTAGCTTCAGGCGCCACATTAGCTTCAGCCATGACAATGTCATTGGCTTCAGTGGTGATGTTGGTGGCCGCCTCAGGATTGTTAACCTCCACTTCAGAAGCTGGAGGGTCGGACACGTTCTCCTCGAGAACAACATCTTGGTGGGACGGGGGTGTAGCAACTCTTTCTGCTTCAACTCTTGGTTCTTCTTCTTCATCGGCTGATGCAGCCGGAATATCCTCAGCCATTTTGGCTTCATACTCAGACACGTGCATAGTGGGAGTGACTTGGGGCCTTGGTCCTTTGCGAAGCCTGCGTAATGCTGGCGACGCTTGCGGAGATGGAGTGTGATGGGCCTCAAAGTCATCGTCATCTTGCACTGGTGAGGTGGCTTGCGGTTGGGGAGAACTTGGGGTGTCTTGTCGTTGTGGGTGATCAGCCCACGATGGGGTCAACAGCTGGATTGTCTTCAGCTTCAGGAGCCTCTAGGGAAGCAGGCTCATGAACTATTACTTGGCGTTCTTGATTTTCAGAAACAGGACGAGCCACTGAGATTGGCTCGACCTCAAGGGGCTCTCTAGGAGCAGCCCGATCCCTCTTCTTGGTTTAGCGTTTCTTAGTTGGAGGAGCATCATCAGTGGTGGCCTTGGTTTTGCGCTTTCTGGCTTCAGCTTCAGCTGCCCTTTTTTTCTTTAGTTCTGAAGCCACTGTGGGGACCTTAGGCTTCGAGCCTGTCATACTTGCTGGGAAGACAATCAGATATACTTCCTGCCTTGGTGCTTCGGGTTCTGCCACAACTGGCGGCTTCTTCTTCTTGGCCTCCATTCTGGGGTCGATGACTGGTCGCCCCAAGGCTTTGCACTTTTCAGCTTCATTGTATCCCTGAACACATTTAGCAACAAGATCGTTCATGCGCTCACGAGAACCTTTGGCTTCTTCGCGTTTGGTTCGGAATGCTTCCTTAAGCTCATGCATCATGGTCTGGAAGTTCTAAATGTCTTCAACATTGAGCTTGGCCATATGCTTCTTGAAATGAGCCTTTTCATAATCTATCTTATGCTTCAGCTCAACAATCTTCTGAGCTAGAGCCAGCTTAGCAGCAATGGCTCCGTGGAAGGCGACGCTGAGGCCAATGGGAAGCTGAAGATCATCAAAGCTAACATTTGGGCTATCAAACCACTCATCAATGAATGTGTTGATGATTTCAACATCAAAGAGAGGAAGGTCATTGAAGATTTCTGCCTCTTGCTTGCTCTTGATCAACTGCTCAAGAGCGTCATCGCCAAGATCGTCGTCGCTGGACAGATCAATGGCGTCATTCTCATTTCACAGAACAGCAGCAGGGGTTAGTGCTTGGCTGGTGGGTTGCATGGGCATCTTCACTTTGGAGGGCTTGGAGATGCGTGACAGATCTTCAGATTGCACACTATGTTCAGGAGGTGCAGTGGCCAGAGGCTTCACCCGTGAAACCTTTGGTGCAGGGGCAGGCTTCAAAGCTTTAGGCTTCTTCAGCTTCTTTGGCTTCAGTGGTGCAGGTGCTTCGTCAGATTCAGCATCGTCTGCAGGTTGATCCACGACTGCCCCTTGAACCATAATATGAGTGATGAGACCTTCCAGGTTGTAGAAGGGCCCAACAAGATTGGGTTCAGCTTCGCGTGAGCCATCGGCATGAGGAGTAGAGGGACCTGGATTGAAGTCTAATCCCTGTGACTTCTTGTTTTCTTTGGCCGAGTTCCTGGAAAACTGAAGGTTGCGCTTGAACAGATTGTCGTCACGACACCATAGCAATGATGATGGGTCTGCATCTGCAGGCTATGGTCCATGGACCATGCAGGGATAGAAGCCTTGTTCAATGGCTTCAGCTCTGGACCTGGGTTGAAGATTTTTGTATAGGATGTCTCCCCACGGTCACTTGATGGCATTCTTCTCAGCATACTCCTGGGTCACGAACCTATACTTGAACCATTGTTCTGCCCAATATCTTCGAATCCATTGGATTCGAGTTTTCCGCTGATTATAGTCCTCCTCCGGATCTATCTTGTACAGCTCATAGAGGTCAGGAGGCACATCTCTTGAGGTGTTACCACGACGCTGTCTACCACCCTTCCTTGCAGATTTTTCTGGTGCCATGAAGTTTAGACTGAAAGGCTTCAAAACTGTCAAAGTCTTCCGTCTACTGGTCAGACAAGAACTGGCTTCAGGAGAATTTATATGATGCTGTAAGAATTCTGCAAATGAATGCAGATTATGAGAACCAAGGGATTCTCCCACAGACATGTACCTGTGACAGCATTAAGGTGCGAGGGAAGGGGAAGAGGTCATATGCATTCTCAGAAGATTTTGAAGATAAATCAGTTTAGAAGACATTGACCTCATAGTGCGAAGACATTCACTCATAGATAGAGAGTTGGTTCCAGATTTGTACGAATCCACGAATAAGTACAAGTGAGGAATCTAACTACTTTGTGAAGCATAAGTGAACATACTAGGCATATTATGAGATGCAGTATGAAATAGATCCAACTTGTGTGAACAGAAACTGCTTGTGGTAGAAAAGGATGAATCTATCGGATCAAAGAGACTGTAAAAAGGAGGTTTTATTTACCACACGAGGAACTGCTAGACGGAGTGGGAGAGGAGGTCGAGCAGTTCGATCTTCCGTGCCCTAACTTGGCGACGGAGGACACCTACGGCGACGGCGGAGAAGACGATGTCCGCGGCCGGCATGAGGACGGCGTCGGTGAGGTCGCGGCAGCTAAGCGCTTCATCGCCGGCGTCGTCGAGGGCTAGCGGTGGCGCTAGGGTTTGTGCGAGAGTGGAAGAAAGGATAATGACTGTGGTGAGGCATGTATTTATAGGGACAGGGACGGCATAGTGTTATTACACAGGTGCCCCTGGTGGTTCACATCTGAAGGACACATGGCTATCATGCAACACATCGGAGGTTGTTCCATGTTCCCACGCACGCCTGGATTGTCGGGTGGTCTTTCCCACTTCTCCGGGTTTCAGGTGGAAGGATTTAGCATTGAAAACGGATTAATGTTTGTCTCTGTGTCTCTGCTGACAAGGACGCAGAGAAGACATTTTGACAGTGTCAATAGAATGCATATGATTTGGATAGATAGACTTAGGAAAGAAGCATAGAGGGGTTAGGGTCCGATCACATTCACTTAGTTCAAAAGATTCAGCAAGAAGCCATAGCTATAAGTGAATGTTGTAGAGGACAGAAACCAAATCAGTACGTTGAAGATACACATAAGGTCATGTTAACATTGAAGAGAAACAGAAAGCGAAGACTTTGCAAATGTAACGCCATGTGAGAAACACTTCTTAGGAAAGAGTTTGGTGGTGGCGTTACCCACCGTATAGGAAGTATTAGACCCATACACGGTGCACAACTATCGTGGCGCTCTGAAGTCAAATTCCACGTTAATGTATTCACACTCAGAATGCAAGTCTTCATTGATTGAAGACATACGTTACTTCGTGTGTTGCACATCTAAGTCATCAACATGCACAAGTGTTAGGAAGTGTGCCTGGTCACAAGACATTTGAGGATTCCAAGATATTTAACTCACACTGTAACTTGCAAAACCTCTTCTCATCCAAGGGCTTTGTGAAGATATCTGCCAATTGCTCTTCAGTGTTGACGTGTATGATATCAATATCTTTCTTCATAACATGATCTCTGAGAAAGTGATGACAGATTTCAATGTGCTTTGTCTTCGACTGCTGAACTGGGTTGTTAGCAATCTTGATTGCGCTCTCGTTGTCGCACTAGAGTGGCACTTTCTTTAGATGAATATCATAGTCTTTGAGTGTTTGCTTCATCCATAGAAGCTGAGCGCAGCAAGATCCAGCAGCAATGTATTCAGATTCAGCAGTGGAGAGAGATACACAGTTCTGCTTCTTTGAAGACCAACATACAAGTGATCGTCCCAGAAAATGACATGTGCCTGATGTAGACTTGCGATCCACCTTGTCACCAGCATAATCAGCATCCGAGAATCCAACTAGATCAAACTCTAAGCCCTTTGGATACCATAATCCTAGTGTTGGGGTGTGAGCCAAATATCTAAGAATTCGCTTCACGGCTAAGTGATGCGATTCCTTTGGTGCCGCTTGGAACCGGGCACACATGCAAACACTAAGCATGATATTTGGCCTAGATGCACATAAATAAAGCAAAGAACCAATCATGGAGCGGTATACCTTTTGATCAAACTCTTTACCATTATCGTCGGGACCCAGATGGTGTTTGGCTCGCATTGGCGTCGTGTAGCCTTTGCAGTCTTGCATTCCAAATTTCTTCAGGCAATCTTTGAGGTATTTCTCTTGAGATATGAAGATGTCGTTGCGTTGCTGTCGTATTTGAAGACCAAGGAAGAACTTCAGCTCACCCATCATGGACATCTAATATTGCTCTTGCATCATATATCCAAACGCTTCACTGTATTTCTGGTTAGTGCAGCCGAACATAATGTCATCCACATATATTTGGCACACAAACAGTTCACCATCATATGTCTTCATGAAGAGAGTGGGATCCAGGGAACCAGGTTTGAAGCCTTTGCTCTTCAGGAAGTCTTTGAGTGTGTCATACCAAGCTCGAGGGGCTTGTTTAAGGCCATACAGTGCCTTGTTGAGCTTGTAGACCATGTCAGGATGTTTTGGATCTTCAAAGCCAGGCGGTTGTGCAACATACACTTCTTCTTCAATCTTGCCATTGAGAAAAGCGCTCTTCACATCCATTTGATACAGAAGAATGTTATTATGATTTGCATAGGCCAGCAGTATGCGTATAGCTTCAAGCCTAGCCACAGGAGCAAATGTTTCATCGAAGTCAATTCCTTCAACTTGAGTGTATCCTTGAGCAACGAGACGAGCTTTGTTTCTGACAACTTGACCATGCTCATCTTGCTTGTTGCGATATATCCATTTAGTGCCTATTATATTGTGATTACGAGGATCAGGACGCTTAACCAGTTCCCATACATTATTCAACTCAAACTGTTGAAGCTCTTCTTGCATAGCTTGAATCCATTCAGGTTCCATGAAGGCTTGATCAACTTTCTTGGGTTCAGATATTGAGACGAATGCGAAGTGCCCACAGAAATTTGCTAGCTCTGTTGCCCTTGAATGAGTGAGTGGACCTGGTGCATTGATGCTATCAATTATTCTCTCAATCTGTACTTCATTTACAACACGAGGATGAACAGGACGAAGATTTTGTTCTTGCTGATCATTATCATCATTAGAAGGATTGTCGTCAGGCTGAGCATTGTCTTCAGGTTGATCTGGTGCAGAGATGATGAGTTCCTCTTCAGGCTGAGCTTCAGACGGTGTGATTTCTCCAGTTCCCATAAGTTTGATGGTTTCACTGGATGGAACTTCATCTAGCACATTTGGCAGGTGCTCTCTTTGCGAGCCGTTGGTCTCATCGAACCGCACATCCACAGTTTCAACCACTTTATAGTGAAAGAGGTTGAAGACTCTGTAGGAGTGTGAATCTTTTCCATATCCAGGCATAAAACCTTCATGTGCTTTCGGTGCAAATTTTGAAGTGTGATGTGGATCCTTGATCCAGCACCTGGCACCAAATACTCTGAAGTAACTGACATTTGGCTTCTTGCCAGTAAGAAGCTCATAGGATGTCTTGTTCAGAAGCTTGTGAAGATAAACACGGTTGATGATATGGCATGCAGTATCAATGGCTTCAGGCCAGAACTTTCCTGGAGTCTTGTATTCATTGAGCATCGTCCGGGCCATCTCAATAAGTGTTTTGTTCTTGCGTTCCACGGCGCCATTCTGCTGCGGCGTGTATGGAGCTGAGAATCCATGAATGATGCCCAAAGTATCAAGGTAAGTGTCAAGGCCAGTGTTATTGAATTCAGTGCCATTGTCACTTCTGATGTGCTTGATCTTGACGCCATAGTTGTTCATGGCTCGATTGGCGAAGCGTCTGAAGACATCCTGCACTTCAGTCTTGTAGAGGATAATATGCACCCAAGTATATCTTGAATAAGCATCAACAATGACAAAGCCATATAGACAAGCAGTAGTAGTAAGAGTTGAGTAGTGAGTGGGACCGAAGAGGTCCATGTGGAGCGGTTCGAAGGGTTGAGTTGTTGTCATGATTGTCTTCGAGGGATGCTTGGCTCTCGTCATCTTTCCTGCTTCACAGGCACCGCATAAGTGATCCTTCTTGAACTTGACGCCCTCGATGCCTATGACATGCTTCTTCTTTGCAAGAGTGTGCAAGTTCCTCATGCCAGCGTGCCCTAGCCTCCGATGCCAGAGCCAGCATTCTGAAGCTTTTGCTAGAAGACATACGGCAAGTTGTGGTCCTGCTGAGAAATCTACCACGTACAAATCATCTTTCCGATACCCTTCAAAGACTAGAGACTTGTCAGATTCCATTAGAACAAGGCAACGATATTTTCAAATATCACAATCATGTTTAAATCGCAAAGCATTGAGACAGACATTTAAGTTGAAACCAAGGGATTCAACAAGCATTACTTTATCCATGTGTTGATCCCTCGAGATTGCAACTCTACCTAGACCCAATACCTTGCTTTTACCAGTATCAGCAAATGTGATGTGACTCTTGTCAGATGGATGTAAAGTTGAGTCCATGAGAAGACTTCGCTTGCCAGTCATGTGATTAGTACACCCACTATCAATAATCCATTCTGAAGCAGCTGGTGTCGGTGTCAAAACCGGCGGATCTCGGGTAGGGGGTCCCGAACTGTGCGTCTAAGGCGGATGGTAACAGGAGGTAGGGGACACGATGTTTTACCCAGGTTCGGGCCCTCTTGATGGAGGTAAAACCCTACGTCCTGCTTGATTTATTCTTGATGATATGAGTATTACAAGAGTTGACCTACCACGAGATCGGAGAGGCTAAACCCTAGAAGCTAGCCTATGGTATGATTGTATGTTATTGTGTCCTACGGACTAAAACCCTTCGGTTTATATAGACACCGGAGAGGGTTAGGGTTACACAAGGTTGGTTACAAAGGAGGAGATATCCATATCCGTACTTCCTAGCTTGCCTTCCACGCCAAGTAGAGTCCCATCTGGACACGAGATGAAGTCTTCAATTTAGTATCTTCATAGTCCAATAGTCCGGCTAAAGGATAGAGTCCGGCTGTCAGGAGACCCCCTAATCCCGGACTCCCTCAGTAGCCCCTGAACCAGGCTTCAATGACGATGAGTCCGGCGCGCAGTATTGTCTTCGGCATTGCAAGGCGGGTTCCTCCTCCGAATACATCACGGAAGAATTTGAATACAAGGATAGTGTCTGACCCTACAAAATGATTTCCACATACCACCGTAGAGAGAATAATATTTCCACAAATCTAATCTGCTGACACATTTTGGCAACATGACATTATGCCATGGCCCAGTAATTATTCGAACTGTTTCCTTTAACTAGCCCTGCACACAACGCGAGGCGGTGTCTTGACACATATTGTCAAAGCAGAGATCGTGTTCCCCTTATTACGGGATTCTCATCTATACGGGCGTGGGCAACCCAACTGTGCCATCGATTATGGCGCTTGGGGGATAAGCGAGTTTTACCAGGCTAGTGGGGGCACATAGTTTCGGTCGCCCTTATAAAGGGACAAGGTTTAACCTTTTTTCTACCCATGCCTTCTTCCTCCTTGCTCATCCACTCTTGCGCACTCGAGCTCCAACACCGAAGCGCACATCCTTCCCCTCAACCTTCTCCAATCATGTCCGGAGCGGGAGGCAAATGGATGGCTTCTTCCGTTATGGAGGGGCACATCCAAAAGCTGTGCGGCGCCGGATACTTAGCCGTGAATATCGCGCATCGGCTGCCCGCTGCGGGGCAGATCGTTCCTACCCCGGAACCTCATGAGAGGGTAGTTTTCCTCCACCACTTCCTCCGTGGACTGGGGTTTCCCCTTCATCCATTCGTCTGTGATCTCATGTTCTACTACGGGATGGACTTTCATGATCTGGCCCCGAACTTCATCCTCAACATTTCGGCGTTCATCATCGTCTGTGAGGCTTTCCTTTGCGTTCGGCCCCACTTCGGCCTGTGGCTGAAGACCTTTAACATCAAGCCGAAGGTGGTGGGAGGCCAACAAGCAGAATGCGGCGGAGCCATGGTGGGCAAGATGCCCAATGTCACATGGCTTGAGGGCTCCTTCGTGGAGACCATAAAGGGGTGGCAATCGGCCTGGTTCTACATCACCAAGCCGCGCGACACCAAATGGGCGGTGGCCCCGAGTTTCGATCCGGATTCCCTACACGGCTCACTTCCTGGAAAGAGAAGGGCTTATCGTGGGGTTCATCGGTGGAGCTGGATGGACTCTAGAAATGTATTTGGAGTATGGAAAGCAAGAAGCTCAAGCTTGTCAACATAGTCCAGGTCATGCTCATCCGCCGGATCCTCCCGTGCCAACAACGGGACTTCAACTTGTGGGAGTTTGACCCGGCCCAGCACCAGACTCTGAGCGAGCTCTTTGACACGACGCACAAGGACGTCTGGAAGGTGCTGTTAAAGGGCGCCGAGGTCCCTCCCTCTCTCACCGAGGACCGCGGGCTAAGCTCGAAGCGTCGAGCGCATTCGCTGAGTTCTATACATCCGGTAGGATATTTATTTCCCCTAGCTTAACCATGTGTGGGGTCTGATCTCCATGCCTTTGACAGGACTGGGTGGAGACGTCGGGGCAGATTAACTGTTCGGCCCCTCTGCCCGAAGACACTGCGGACGCTCTCCTGACGGAGATGCTGACTCCGGCTCCTTACAAGGTGCCGGAGAAGACCAAGAAGGCCAAGGGAACCCGAAAAAGCTCCCGGCGCCAGGTATTATCGGACTCATCGTCCGATAACTCCGCGACGCACTCCTCCCCCGAAGACGAGGAGGAAGATGAATATGTTCACCCTCCAGTCGGGGGAGACAAGAAAAGGAAGGCTGCCCCTACTGGGGGGCCGAAGGGTCCAAGAAGGGAAGGACTCTCCTTCCGGACTACTCCACCACCACCGCCGAAGGCGAAGACGAGTGGCTGCTCAGGGCCAAGCCCCTAGCGAAGTCGTAAGTATTCAGATACTAGAGTAACTCATAGCATTCCTTTGTCGCACTGCTTCTCCTAACGCCGAATTATGATTGTGTAGACCGCCCCGAACCCGTATCGACGTATCCTCGTCGGACGGCTCCCTGGGCTCGTCGGATATGGATAGCGATCCGCTTCCGACCGCCACCTCCCCTTGCCCTACGGACAACGCCGAGGTGTTCTCTCAAGAGGCACTGGGTCGAGGGGAGACAATCCCGGAGGCGCCTCAAAGCGACCTTCCGGACTCCGGGAGTAGGGTAGCAAAGCCCCCGAGGGCTCCGAGTTCGTCCCTAAGCCGAATACCGCGCCGGAACCTCCAGTGGTTCCGGACTAGGGCAGGCGGCCTCCTTCCAAGAGGGGCAAGACGCCTGTGTCGGTGACCTATGCCCATCCAGAGGCACCAGACAATCTGCTGGGAGTGCTTCGCAGCGCTTCCATTGACGAAGAGCACCGCACTATTTGAGTGCGGTGGTCCAGAAGGTTCAGTCCGCCAAGAGCGGACTGACTGAAGCCTGTGCCAGCCTTCTAACAGGCTTTGAGGTAGGTTTTTGAAATATAGGAGAAATATTACCGCATAGACAGTAGCCCCTGATGCTCTGTTCGGTGTTCACAAAGAAAAGCCGAACAGAGGATCAAACAATATCGCAGGAGTCTAATATAAGTATGTCAATATGCGTATGCAGGCTTCGCTGCTGGCATCTGCCGCACTGACTGCGGAGGTCACCGCACTGAAGCAGGACCTTAAAGGGTCCAAGGACGAGCTCGACCTTGCCAAGAGGCAGCTCGAGGAGAACAAAGGTAAGTAGTACCTAGTCTATGGATATGTACAAAAAGAATGCGATTGCAAAATGACAGGATCATCGTAAATTTGCGAGGGGCCACGACCAAGGTGGCGACCCTGAAGCAATCGCTATCCGAGGCCGAAAACAAAGCGGCCAAGGAGCGAACGGAAAAGGCATGATGCACGGGTGGGCGAGGTGCAGCAAGAGCTCCACGCTCTCGTGACGAAGCACGAGGCGTTGGAGCTTGACTTGAAGACGCGAGAATCTAAGCTTGCCGCGGCCCTCGAGAGCACAAAGAGTGCTAAGGCCGAAGCCCAAAAGGCCCTCCAGGAGATTGATGCGATGAAGAAGATAGCGGCGGGTAAGGCATTCTATATGCAAAGCAAGCATGTGAAAGTAAATTACTTGTTACTTACCCGAATCCGGAGCTCTCCAGGAGCATTCGCAGATTTGCCCCACAGCGTGTCGGATGCCGCAACGTTTTACCAAGCTGAGGAGGGAAGCTCAACGGAGAAGTTGTTCTGGGCCCAATATACTGGGACCGAACACCCGGTGCCTATGAGCGACCAGCTAAAGCAGCTGGTCGAGCTACACAAGGCGGCCGAACAGGCCATGAAGGGCTTTATAATCCGGATGTGGCCTGGCGACGCCATTTCGAACAACTACTTCGGCCTGGTGAGGTGGCTTGTGGATGCCTTCCCACGGCTGGAAGTCGTCAAGCGGTCCGTCTGCATCGAAGGTGCACGCCGGGCTTTCGCCCGTGTGAAGGTGCAATGGACCAAGCTGGACGTCGTGAAGCTGATTAAGGAAGGGCCGCCGGAGGGCAAGGAGCATCGCTACCCCGAGATGTACTATGAGGGTGTCCTGAAGGGTGCTCGTCTCGTAGCGGACGAGTGTACGAAAGATATAATATTCGAGTGAACTTGCTCGTGTAATCCTGTAGTTATGAAAACTTGTTCATATGTGCTATGCAACGCTTGTTTGAATTTAAAATATTACCTTCTGTTTGGCTGTTTATCAAATCTGAGAGATGGCTAGTCGTCAGCTTCTGCCCCCACGCCATGAGTGCTGGGGTGTTCGGGATAAACCTGAGCACTCGTGTTCCCATTGTTGGGTCCTTCGAGGGAGGTGCTCAGCACAACGAACAAGGCAATCAGACTATAATGCGTTATCACTCTCACTTAGCCATAGAATTCTATAATTTTAAATTTCGGCGAAGCCCCTAGTGTTCGAAAGGCCGAACTCGGGGCGCGATACACGCCTTAAGCCGGGCAGGGCCGACTCCTCGCTCTAAGCGGCATAAGTCTTTAAGGACTCGAAAACCTCTCGAACAGCGACCAGTCTCTCGCCTTATCATGGCAGTCAGTTTTAGCTTTCTCTACTGAGGTGCTTAGCCCAGCAGAACCGGGGCACAATCGCAGTAGTTCTCCCAGTGCTACCTTAGCCGATATAGCGGAGCGTAAGGTACCAAAACATGGGAGCCGGGCAAACCCAACTATTGACCCAAGACATGATTCGGAGCTGATGCATATAATGCTATAAGTTCGGGGTGCCGCACTGTTGAAAGTGTCCGGACTTCTCACGCCGTATTGGGGGGTATGCTTAAGCCCCTAGTGTATTGGCCGTACTAGAGTGTACGGGTGCTGGATGTCATGAATGAACATATATATATATAAAAGGAAGAATGCAATAACAGTCTTAATGCTATGCATTGTTTATTCAAAAAGGTGTGTTAAAGCAGAATGATACATGCAGTGCAATAAGCAAAAAGTAGGACTATGTCCCCTCCAAGGGCGAGCTGAAGAATAGTATTAAGGCAAGTATTACACTCGTTATCGTAATCCACCTAGGAGTTCCGTGGTGTGACGTAGCTTTCTGCCTTCCTGGTTGCTGCATCATATGTTCGGCAATCATGCTGCCGGACCGGGTTTCCAGAGATTAAAGTCCTGAAAGAGAGAAAATAACAAAGGGGGAAGCCCCTAGTGCGGTTTAAGCCGCGTCTTGGGGCGTGCCGTAGTCGTGCCCCCTCCCTACCTGTGCCCATGGTATTTTTAATGCGTAATTATGTACGCGTGGCACGAGTTTCGCTATTTGGCTTGGGCCGGGGTGGGGGCCGCATTGCTATGCAAGCTCGGAACGTGCCAGGCGGTCCTGTTGCCGATTACTCCGGGCGCGCTTGAAGGTGTTTGGGTCCTTAAACGCCGAACTAGTGGATTGCCTTAAGAGGCTGCTTTGCGCTTCCGCTGCGAGGGCCGCAGTGTGCTCCTCCGTTCGGAGAGAGCGCTATGTGTTTCCATTAACTGTAATGACCCCCTGAGGTCCTGGCATCTTGAGCTTGAGGTATGCATAATGCGGTACCGCATTGAATCTCGTAAATGCGGTTCGCCCGAGCAATGCATGATAACCACTGCGGAACGGGACTATATCGAAGATTAACTCTTCGCATCGGAAGTTATCCGGGGATCCGAAGACCACTTCCAGTGTGACTGAGCCTGTGCAATGGGCCTCTACACCTAGTATGATGCCTTTAAAGGTCGTTTTTATGGGTTTGATCCTTGAGGGGTCTATACCCATTTTGCACACCGTGTCCTGGTAAAGCAGGTTCAGGATGCTGCCTCCATCCATAAGGACTCGAGTGAGGTGAAATCCGTCAATAATTGGGTCTAAGACTAGTGCGGCGAATCCACCATGACGGATAGTAGTGGGGTGGTCCCTGCGATCGAAGGTGATCGGACAGGAGGACCATTGGTTGAACTTTGGACCGACTGGCTCCAACACATATACGTCCCTAAGCGCATGCTTCCGCTCCCTCTTGGGGATATGGGTTGCGTATATCATGTTCACCGTCCGTACTTGTGGGGGGAACCTCTTCTGTCCTCTAGTATTCGGCTGCCGGGGCTCCTCCTCGTCATTGCTATGTGGCCCCTTATCTTTGTTTTCGGCAATTAACTTGCCGGCCTGCTTGAATACTCAACAGTCCCTATTGGTGCGGTTGGCTAGCTTGTCGGGGGTGCCGTGTATTTGACACGAGCGATCGAGTATGCGGTCCAAACTGGACGGGCCCGGAGTGCTTCTTTTAAATGGCTTTTTCCGCTGACCGGGTTTAGAGCCTTTGAATCCGGCATTGACTGTCGTATCCTCGGTATTGTTGCTGTTAATGCAGCGCTTATGTTTGTTGCGACGTGACCTGCTACTGCCGTCCTTGGTATCCGAAGTACCATGGTTCTTTGATATGTTGTTACTGTGAGCCAGCCAGCTGTCTTCTCTTGCACAAAAGTGGGTCATGAGTGTCGTGAGGGCTGCGATAGATTTTAGCTTTTCCTGACCAAGGTGCCGAGCTAGCCACTCATCGCGGATGTTGTGCTTGAAAGCTACTAGAGCCTCTGCATCCGGACAGTCGACGATTTGATTTTTCTTTGTTAGGAATTGTGTCCAGAATTGCCTGGCCGATTCCTCTGGCTACTGAATTATGTGGCTCAAGTCATCGACATCTGGTGGTCGCACATAAGTGCCCTAAAAGTTGTCGAGGAATGCGGCTTCCAGATCTTCCCAATAGCCAATGGACTCTGCCGGCAAGCTATTGAGCCAATGTCGAGCTGGTCCTTTGAGTTTGAGTGGGAGGTATTTAATGGTGTGTAGATCATCACCACGTGCCATGTGGATATGCAGGAGGAAATCCTCGATCCATACCGCAGGATCTGTTGTGCCGTCGTATGATTCTATATTTACGGGTTTGAAACCCTCTGGGATTTGATGATCCATTACTTCGTCTGTGAAGCATAAGGGATGTGTGGCGCCTCTGTACCGGGCTATATCGCGAAGCAGCTCCAATGAGTCTTGCCCGCTGTGTTCGGCTCGGCCGGATTTACTTTTACTGTGTCCGGCGTGACGATTATCGTCTCGCGTATTAGCGCGCCCTCGTAATTCGTAGATCGATCTTGCATGTTTTGCTTTGTCCTCCAATACGTCTCGTAGGTCTGGCGTATTTCCCCATGCCTTTTTATTTGAATGGCGTCGGGGTGCAGGCTGAGCTTTTGGCTGGAATGCCTCTCTGTCACGGCCACGAGGTGGCCGGTCAGTCGCGTCATATGCTTCTTCCTCCAGTCGGCGTAGCAACCTGTATTTCGGGTAACTCTTGGAGGGGCGTTCGAGTTTATATTCCTCGGTCGCCAGGACTTCAGTCCATCTGTCAGCTAGCAGATCTTGATCAGCTTGAAGCTGGTGCTGCTTCTTCTTAAGGCTATTTGCCGTGGCTATAAGCCGACGCTTGAAGCGCTCTTGTTCGACGGGATCCTCTGGCACGACGAATTCATCATCGTCGAGGCTTGCCTCGTCTTCGGAGGGAGGCATGTAATTATCATCCTCATCATCTGGCGCTCTCTTAGGAGGGCTGGCCTCTCCATCCTCCTACCCTAAATCGTGCTGGAGGGGATTATTGCCATCTTCGGCACTATCCGTAGTGCTATTATCTCCTGTGCCGGTATCACCACTTTTGCTTTGGCGGGACTTAGAGCGGCGCCGCTGACGTCGGTGCTTGGGTTGCTTCTTGGAGGGGTCATCCTCCGCTGTCTCGTCGCCATTGCCTTCTTTGGGTATGTCCACCATGTATATATCGTATGATGAGGTGGCTGTCCAGTGCCCTGTGGGCAATGGTTGCTCTTCGTCTCCCGCATCGTCGTCCATACCGTTGATGTCTTCGGAGTCGAAGTCGAGCATGTCGGTTAAGTCTTCGACAGTGGCTACTAAGTGGGTGGTGGGTGGGCAGCGAATTTCTTCGTCATCCGCATCCCAATCCTGCCGGACATAGTTCGGCCAGGATCCTCCCGACAAGGAGAGAGACCTTAATGAGTTCAGTATGTCGCCAAAGGGCGAGTGCTGAAAAATATCCGTGGAGGTAAACTCCAAGATCGGTGCCCAATCGGATTCGCTAGGAACGGGCGTAGGCGGTTCGGAGTCCATGGCCGGAGAAGGATCCGGCAGTCTGACAACACGGCTCTCGTGCAGGGTAAGGTCGATGTTCGGCTCGATCGCCGCTGAGGGTAAGGCCTCTGTGGCGGGGTCCATCCACCCGTCCATGTATGGCGCAACTGGCTCCGAATTGAGGGTCGGAGCGGCTGCTGGTGCGATCTCCTGAACACTGTCTGATGGTAGAGCTAAATTGTACTCATCATGACCGCGTGACGCACAAGGCAGAGGCTCGAATCCGTCGAAGATCAAGTCTCCGCGGATATCGGCCGTGTAGTTTAAACTTCCTAACCTGACCTGGTGGCCAGGGGCGTAACTTTCGATCTGCTCCAGATGGCCAAGCGAGTTGGCCCGCAGTGCGAAGCCGCCGAACACAAAGATCTGTCTGGGGAGAAAAGTCTCACCCTGGACTACATCGCTATCGATGATAGAAGGAGCCATCAATCCTAACAGCGATGACACAGAGGAACTCTCAATGAAATCACCAATGTCGGTGTCAAAATCGGCGGATCTCAGGTAGGGGGTCCCGAACTATGCGTCGAAGGCGGATGGTAATAGGAGGCAGGGGACACGATGTTTTACCCAGGTTCGGGCCCTCTTGATGGATGTAAAACCCTACGTCCTGCTTGATTTATTCTTGATGATATGAGTATTACAAGAGTTGACCTACCACGAGATCGGAGAGGCTAAACCCTAGAAGCTAGCCTATGGTATGATTGTATGTTATTGTGTCCTATGGACTAAAACCCTCCGGTTTATATAGACACCGGAGAGGGTTAGGGTTACACAAGGTCGGTTACAAAGGAGGAGATATCCATATCCGTACTGCCTAGCTTGCCTTCCACGCCAAGTAAAGTCCCATCCAGACACGAGACGAAGTCTTCAATTTTGTATCTTCATAGTCCAATAGGCCGGCCGAAGGATAGAGTCCGGCTGTCCGGAGACCCCCTAATCCCGGACTCCCTCAGCTGGTGTCATACCCTATAGTGCAAATAGGGGGATAGGCTTCACAGAGAGAATTGTAAAGCATAAACATTTGACGAGCAAGTGGATTATAAAAGCTTAGATCGAGGTAAGGACTGATAGGGCAAGTAGAAAGCGACTCGGGAACAAAATACATAATAAGACCATTTGGGCATTTGATCTTGCGCCCTACAAGATGTTTAAGGTCCCCAGCAATAGCTTCAGACAAATTTGATTTTCGGCTGGAGAACCTTCCCTGCAAAACAGAGTTAAGCTTTCTTAGCCACCCACAGCTTCAAGGGTGGCTTCGAAGCAATGAGTCTAAGTGCAGCATCTGAGAACTTTGGCTTTGGAGCCCTAGCAAATAGTCTTGCAGGTGGACAATAGTACTCATAAGAATAAGCAGAGTAGTTCTTGGTCTTATGAAGATGGCGGTTTGATGAAACGCGCTCATATTCATAGGCCTGAGTATGGTTTCCCTGCAAAACATTTGCGTTAGTGCGACTCAGGTGAGTCCTTTGTCTATATGAAGCCTTTGGACCATATGAAGCCTGTGGTCTGGGGTTTGTCTTCTTCACTTGTGGTGTCATGACAACATTCACAGGAAGATTCTCTAACCACTTTTTCGGCACCCAGAGTTTCTTCATAGGTGGCCCATTCCTGCAGTTAGTACCAATATACCTGGCAAACACTTCACCATTCTGATTCTTAAATAGTTTATAGTTTGCATCAAAGGATTCATCAATAACAATGGGATTAGCACAAGTGAAGCCAGAAAGGGTGGATGGATCCACTGAAGGTTTTGCAGCAACCCATGTGGTTTTGGGGTACTGCTCAGGTTTCTAATAAGAGCCATCAGCATTCATTTTCCTTTCGAACCCAAGACCCTCTTTCCTAGGGTTTCGGTTCAGGATCTGCCTTTTGAGGACATCACATAGTGTCTGATGCCCTTTGAGGCTTTTGGACATCCCTGTTTCAAGCAATGTCTTCAACCTAGCATTTTCATCAGCAATAGCAGTGGTATCCTCAACAGAGGGGTTAGTTACCACATCAACAATTAAAGATATTGCAATAGTAGCAGCAGTAGAACATCCAGCAACAGAAGTAGCGTTGTCACGCTCAATGCATTTAAGACATGGTGGTTCAAATCCTTCCTGAGTGGAACTAATCTGTTTGGCGCGAAGTGACTCATTTTCCTTTTGAAGATCTTCATGAGCCGCTCTCAATTTCTCAAGATCTTGCTTCCTTTGAAGATAATCATAGGAAAGCTTTTCATGAGTTGTTGGGAGCGTTTCATGACGACTTTCAAGTTCCTCATACTTAACATGAAGATTTTTTATGTCTTCAATTAAGGACTGAGATCGAGTCATTTCAGCGTCTAACAGGTCATCGCTTTTGTCTAACAGTTTTTGAATATGTTCCATAGCTTTCTGTTTTTCAGTTGCAACTTTAGCAAGTGTTTTGTAGCTGGGTTTGGAACCACAATTAGAGTCATCTTCATTGGATGTTTGATAGTGAGTAGTGTGTGTGTTTACCTTGGCACCACGTGACATGAAGCAGTAGGTGGGAGTGGAGTAGTCCTTGTCATTTGCATCGGCGTCGGTGATGAAGCCATTGTCTTCAGTGTTGAAGATGGACTTGGCAACGTATGCTGTAGCCAGACTTGCAACGCCAGAATCGGACACCTCCTCAGACTCCACCTCTGCCTCCTCTGAATCCATTTCCTTGCCAACGAACGCACGAGCCTTGCCAGATGAGCTCTTCTTGTGTGATGAAGACTTTGAGGAAGACTTGGAAGAAGACTTTGAGTATTTCTTCTTCTTGTCGTCAGAATCATACTCCTTGCTCTTCTTCTTCTTCTTCTTGTTCTCATTGTCCCACTATGGACACTCAGAGATGTAGTGGCCAGGTTTCTTGCACTTGTGGCATGTTCTCTTCTTGTAGTCATGAGTAGAAGCTTCATCATTCCTTGAGCTTGATCGTGAAGACTCTCTGAAGCCTTTATTCTTGGTGAATTTTTTGAACTTCTTCACAAGCATAGCAAGCTCCTTTCCAATGTCTTCAGGATCATCAGAACTGCTGTCAGATTCTTCTTCAGATGAGGAGACAGCTTTTGCCTTCAGGGCACGAGTTCGCCCGTAGTTGGGACCGTAGATGTCTCTTTTCTCAGAAAGCTGAAACTCATGTGTGTTGAGCCTTTCATGTATGTCAGACGGATTGAGTGTCTTGAAGTCAGGACGTTCTTGAATCATCAGGGCTAGGGTGTCAAACGAGCTGTCAAGTGATCTCAGGAGTGTCTTGACGACTTCATGCTTGGTTACCTCAGTAGCGCCAAGGGCTTGAAGTTCATTTGCGATGTCAGTCGATCAAATGTGAGCTGAACATTCTCATTGTCATTTCTCTTGAAGCGATTGAAGAGATTGCGAAGGACACTGATTCTTTGATCTCTCTGGGTTGAGATGCCTTCGTTGACCTTGGAGAGCCAGTCCCAGACTAGCTTAGATGTTTCCAAAGCACTCACACGGCCATACTGTCCTTTGTCAGATGACCACAGATGATGTTCTTGGCAGTGGAGTCCAGTTAAACGAACTTCTTGACATCAGCAGCGGTGATACCTTCACCAGCCTTGGGAACGCCATTCTTGATGACATACCATAGGTTGACATCAATGGCTTCAAGATGCATGCGCATCTTATTCTTCCAGTAGGGATATTTAGTTCCATCGAAGACTGGGCACGCAGTGGAGACTTTGATTATCCCTGCAGTCGACATAGCTAAAACTCCAGGTGGTTAAACCGAATCACACAGAACAAGGTAGTACCTTGCTCTGATACCAATTGAAAGTGCTAGTGATCGACTAGGGTGGTGAATAGGCGATTTTTAAGGAAGTCTTCAAAACATGGGAGTTTCGAAGACAAACGATAGAAATAAACCTATTCCCATGCAGCGGAAGGTAGACTACAATAAGCAAACCATAGTCAAGTATTCGATGAAGTGAAAGCACAACAACTAATGGCAGCTAGGCAGTATGGATCAGGTAGGAAGATATTGTGAAGACAATCAGAACAAGTAGTCACTTAGTGAAGACAAAAGATAATGCAATCATACAATGACTTCACAAGGACCAACAGTAAGCAAACGGAAGGGAAGGATGAAACCAGTGACTCGTTGAAGACAATGATTTGTTGGACCAGTTCCAGTTGTTGTGACAACTGTACGTCTGGTTGGGGAGGCTGAGATTCAACTCAGAAGACCTCGTATTCACCTTATTCCCCTTGAGCTAAGGACACCCAGTCCTCGCCCAATCACTCTGGTAAGTCTTCAAGGCAGACTTCCAAACCTTCACAGACTTCGTTCACCGGCGATCCACAATGACTCTTGGATGCTCAGAACGCGACGCCTAACCGGCTGGAGGATTCACAGTCCTCAAGTGTAATAAGTCTTCAGATCACACAGACAGGAAGACTTAAGTGATGCCTAACACTCTTTGGCTCTAGGTGTTTAGGGCTTTATCCTCGCAAGGAATTCTCTCTCAAAGGCTTCGAGGTGGGTTGCTCTCAAACGACAAAAGCCGTACACTAACTCTGAGCAGCCAACCGTTTATGGTTGTAGGGGGTGGGCTATTTATAGCCACTAGGCAACCCGGCCTGATTTGTCCGAAATGACCCTGGGTCACTGTAACACCCCGGATGTAACTTTCCCAATTTGTACTCCAACTCTTGCCGTTTCTGGCGTTAAGTTATTTTATTTTCTTGGGTTTGGGTCTTTGTCTCCGTGTGTTGTTATCGTTGTCATGCATCTCATATCATGTCATCATGTGCATTGCATTTGCATACGTGTTCGTCTCTTGCATTCGAGCATTTTCCCCGTTGTCCGTTTTGCATTCCGGCGCTCTGTTCTCCTCCGGTGGTCAATTCTACTTTTCTTTCGTGTGTGAGGACTAAACATTTTCGGATTGGACCAAGACTTGCCAAGCGGCCTTGGTTTACTACCGGTAGACCGCCTGTCAAGTTTCGTATCATTTGGACTTCGTTTGATACTCCAACGGTTAACCAAGGGACCAAAAAGGCCTCGTGTGTGTTGCAGCCCAACACCCCTCTATTTTGGCCCAAAACCCACCTAACTCTGCTCCATCATCTAGAGTGTTTGATCACGATCACGTGGCCGAAAACCGCACCTCATTTGGACTCTCCTAGCTCCTTCTATGCCTATATATAGCCCCTTCCCGAAAATCCCGGATCTCCCCTCCTCTTCAAACCCTAAAAAAATCCTTCGCGCCGGCCGGACACATCCATCCGGGCCGGACGCATTCGCCGCCGCCAACCGGGAGCCGCCACGTGGCGCCCCCGGACCACTTCGCCACCTCTGCCGCGCCAGGCCCGCACAGGCCCAGGCCAGGCCCTCCGCCGCTCCCGACCGGGCCGCGCCGGGGCACCCGAGCCGCCGCCGTCCTCTTCTTCCGCGGCCCCAGCCGCCGGCCGCCTCCGCCTCGACGCCGCCGCACCTTCGCCGCATCCCAGCCGTCGGCCGCCGCCGCCAAGGCGCCACCCCACCGCGCCCGCTCGCCTCCGCCGAGCCGCCGCACGGTCCTCGCCGCACCACCGCGCCGACCCCCTCACTCCGACGACCCTCTCTCCGGCGAGAACCCCGACTCCGGCCGGCCATCCTCGGGTCGCGCGCGCCGCCATCTACAGTGCTGCTACAGTGCGTGTGTGATCCAGATCTGGATTGGGGTGAACAGTAACCCTAGGTCATTTTTTCTTCTAAGTCCCAGAGATTGCAGATCCAAGTTGCTACATTCGTGGCCTCGTAACTTTGCATCCGTAGCTCCGATTCATGCATATAGCATATCAAAATGTTCATCTCAGAGAGTACATCATTTCATTCCATTGCATCATTTTAATTTGAGTACATCTTGATGCCCGAAATGCTGTTAGAAGAGGGCTACTTGAGTTAATTGTCAGATCTGCTACTCCATCTTAGACATTTGTCATTTTTGCCATGATTGTTGTGTGCATGATATGCCCTGGTGCTCTACATATATTTTGTTAAGGGTTTTGTCATCTTTCCAGAGGTGCAACCCATGTATTTTTGTGATGTGTGTGGTGACTAGTGCAAGCTTGCAAATTGGGGCACTTGGTAATTCTGTTTTCAGGGACTTAGTAATTTCACTAAGTCCTGGAGCTGTTTATCTCATGATGCCATATGTACTTGTTGTTTCCTAGTGATCCGTGCCTCATTTGAGGATGATCAGTAAAGGAGTTTTGTTAATATTGTAGTGCTCTATCCATCCATGTCTTTGTTTGCAATTATGGAGCACCCTAGCTTGAGTCAATCGAGCTCTACTTTTGCTACTTTGTGAATCTGGGCAGATTGTCAACTTGTTTGCAATTTTGCCGATGATGTTGTAGTTGATCCGTGCATGCTATGCTATTGTTCTTGCCATGTCTAGCTTGCATTTTGTGCCTTCTTAATGATGTATGCTTGTCTTGCCATGACTTGCACCGTGGTGAGTGCATCGAGCTCGTAAATATGCCTACTTGAGTTAAGTTTCAGCATGTGCCAGTTTTCACTGTCTGAAAACTGATTATGTTTTTGCGATGTTCGTGTGCTTGTTAGTATATTTTATGGTCCCTTTTGGCTCAAGGTCACTAAGGGACTTTTGTTAAGATATTTGAGTAGCTCCATGCCATGTTTTACTTTGTCATGTTCAGGTCCTGTAGCATGTTGTTTTGTTGCTCTGAAGAGAGCTACTTGGTCTGAAATTCCAGACAAGTGTTAATTTCAAAGTCTGAGATCTGTTTACCATATGCATTTTTGCCATGCTTGTTTGAACCTGTTAATGGATGAATTGGCCGTAGCTCAGTGCTAGACTTTTATTAAGCATCTTGAATGCTTCCCTGCCATGTATTTTGACGCCATATTTTAGTGCTTTAGCATGTTCATCTCATTGCATTTAGATGCCTACTTGCTGTAAATCGCAGACCGGTGTCATATTTGAATCGCTTGCCATTTCCAAACCGTAACTCCGATTCCGGCGTTCTTTATATCGTTTTCAAGCGATTTCATCTCATCTTTCCAGTGGCACACTTGGATTCCCAAGTTGAGGCCAGGTTCATGCATTTACTGTCATATCTTTCATATGCATCCCGCATCGCATCCCGCATAGCATACCATCATTGCATCTTATTGTTTGAGCTTGCACGTGGTTGATTGTATCCTTGTTGCTTGTTTGTCTTGTTTGGGTAGAGCCGAGAGACGAGTTCTCTAATGAGGAGCCCGTTGAGTTTGCTTTCGAGGATCCAGTCAACTCTGACAGCTTTGCAGGCAAGATGATCATACCCTCGAAATCACTACTATCTTTGCTATGCTAGTTTGCTCGCTCTTTTGCTATGCCAATGCTACGATGCCTACCACTTGCTTGCCAGCCTCCCAAATTGCCATGTCAAACCTCTAACCCACCATGTCCTAGCAAACCGTTGATTGGCTATGTTACCGCTTTGCTCAGCCCCTCTTATAGCGTTGTAAATTGCAGGTGAAGATTGGAGGCCGTTCCTTGTTTGGAACATTTATTTACTTGTTGGGATATCATTATATTGCCATGTTATCTTAATGCATCTATATACTTGGTAAAGGGTGGAAGGCTCAGCCTCTCGCCTAGTGTTTTGTTCCACTCTTGCCGCCCTAGTTTCCGTCATACCGGTGTTATGTTCCTGGATTTTGCGTTCCTTACGCGGTTGGGTTATAATGGGAACCCCTTGATAGTTCGCCTTGATTAAAGCTTTTCCAGCAATGCCCAACCTTGGTTTTACCATTTGCCACCTAGCCTTTTCTTTCCCTTGGGTTCTGCAGACTCAAGGGTCATCTTATTTTAACCCCCCCGGGCCAGTGCTCCTCTGAGTGTTGATCCAACCGAGCGATGTCCGGGGCTACCAGGGCAACTCTGGGCTGGCTTACCCGACGTCTTGCTCATCTGAGTATGCCCTGAGAACGAGATATGTGCAGCTCCTATCGGGATTTGTCGGCACATTCGGGCGGTGTTGTTGGTCTTGTTTTAACCTGTCGAAGTGTCTTGAAGAACCGAGATACCGAGTCTGATCGGAACGTCTTGGGAGGAGGTCTATTCCTTCGTTGACCGTGAGAGCTTGTCATGGGCTAAGTTGGGACTCCCCTGCAGGGATTGAACTTTCGAAAGCCGTGCCCGCGGTTATGGGCAGATGGGAATTTGTTAATGTCCGATTGTAGATAACTTGAACCTTAACGTAATTAAAATGAATCAACTGAGTGTGTTACCGTGATGGCCTCTTCTCGGCGGGGTCCGGGAAGTGGACACGGTGTTGGAGTAATGTTTGCGCAGGTTGCTCTCTAGTTTCTCGCTCGCGCTTTGCCTCCTCTTCTCGCTCTCTTTTGCGATTAAGTTAGCCACCATATATGCTAGTCGCTTGCTGCAGCTCCACTTATATTTACCTTATCATACCTATTTAGCTTAAATAGTCTTGATCGCGAGGGTGCGAGATTGCTGAGTCCCTGTGGCTCATAGATTACTATTACACCAGATGCAGGTCCAGGTGATACCGCTCCAGTTGACGCGTTCGAGCTCAAGTGGGAGTTCGACGAGGACTCTCAGCGTTACTATGTTTCTTTTCCTGATGACCAGTAGTGGTGCCCTGTTGGGGGTGATCGGGACCATGTCGCTTGTTGGGTTATCTTTCATTTTGGCGCCGTAGTCGGGCCATGAGTGTTGGATTGATTTATGTTATTTATGTACTTGATTGACGTGGCGAGTGTAAGCCAACTATGTTATCCCTTTTCATTATCTATATTACATGGGATGTTTGTGATGATTACCTAATTTGCGACATATGCCTTCAATGCGATTATGCCTCTAAGCCATGCCTCGACAAGTGGGAGATATAGTCGCATCGAGGGTGTTACAAGTTGGTAATCAGAGCCTTCCCCGACCTTAGGAGCCCCATTGCTTGATCATTTTAGCAGCCGAGTTGTGTCTAGAAAAATGTTTTGAGTCATTTAGGAATTATATATCGGAGAGTTTAGGAATTCTTTTTACTTCCCAGTCTCCTCATCGCTCTGGTAAGGCATCCTGACGTAGAGTTTTGACTCTTCTCTTCTCAAATTTCACTAAAAAAAATTTGGGATCACGCGAGTATCTTGGAATCGTTCCGATGGTTTTATGATGAGAACATTGTCTTGGTGCCTCCTGTCAGGGGTTTAGTGGAAGTGTCCCAGGGAGTTGAGCTCTGAGGTGTTGTCATCATAATTTTATCATTGCAATTCTGGAATACTTGAGTTTAGTACGCCAACATCGAAAATCTCTTTTATGCAGTTCGTTGGTGAGATAACCTCGATGCCACCCAGTACTGGGGCGGGAGTTCGGGAGTATCTCCATAACTGGTATAACGGATGCTTTTCGAAGGTTGAGGTAGATGGTTTCCGAAGTTTTTCTCGGTTATGTGTTGAAGGATGGATACAGCTGGATGTAGGATTTGCTAGTTTGGTTTGAGATTGGGATTTCTTACCGATTATTCATTCTTGAGCCGTACCTTGTTGATTTAGTTCTCTACCTTTAATTCAGTGTGGCTTCTCAATTTATGGATATGTGACCATTTCAAGAGGAATACATTCGTTCATTTTGTTCGGATGTGAAGACTTTATGTTGCAATTTTCATTCCGTTGGTTTCAGCTTCATTTATCTGTCTATGTGCTAATGGTGGTCAACCTCTTCAGGATGGTTCCCGCTAAGAGCACCAGTCAGAATCAGAATCAAGATCTGCCACCACCTCCACCTCCTCCGGAGGCATGGCAAGCTGTGATGGCCGCAACCAATGCAAACACACAGTTGATCATGCAAATTCTCCAATAGCGCAATCAAGGCAGCCAAGGGAATCAAGGCAACAATCAGAATCATTTTGCTACACTGAACCAGTTCCTTGCTAATGGGCCAAAGATGTTCAGCAATTGTGTTGAGGCAACCGATGCTGACGATTGGCTTGTGGATCTGTGTAAGCATTTTGAGTGCAGCAACGTCAGGCCTGAAGATTTCGTCAAGTTCGCTTCCTTCCAACTCAAAGATCAAGCTGCAGAATGGTTCCAGTAGTACAAGGATTCCAAAGGTGGACGTCTGATCACTTGCGATGAATTCCATCAAGATTTCCGAGCTCATCACATCCCTCAGAGCGTGGTTGAAAGTAAGCGTGAGGAATTCCGCAACCTGAAGCAAGGCTCTTTGTTTGTCTATGACTACAACAAGTTGTTTTAGAAGCTCGCCCGCTTTGCCAAGCAGGACGTCCCTGATGAGAAGAGCATGATATACCAGTTCAGGGGTGGTCTCAGAGAAGAAATTCAGCTAGCTCTTGTCCTCTTTGAGCCCTTGAGATACGATGAGTTCTACAACATGGCACTGAAGCAAGAGGCCGCTCAGTTGAGGTGTGATGCTTCCAAGAAGTGAGTCAGAGATGTTACTCCTTCTTCCTCTACTCAAGTGGCCAAGCAGTAGAAGTATTGGCTTCCCCCTCCTCCGTTCCGTCAGCCGTATCAGCAGAAGAGCAAAGGTGGCAGTGGTTCTTCCCACCCACCCAACCCTGGCTTTCAGAACAAGACTTTGACTCAACCTCCAAGATCGAGTGCTCCGTACCACCGCCCGCTTTCAGAGGTCACGTGCAACAAGTGCCAACAGAAGGGTCACTATGCCAACAAGTGTTTCAACCAGAGGCGTCTTCCTCCTCCTCCTGTGAGATCGGCAAGTACAGCTATGGTCAAGCATAACACCAAGTCCGCCAAGGTCAACTTGCTGAATGCAGCTCAGGCAGAGGAATCAGCAGATGTGATCATGGGTAACCTTCCTGTCAATGACATTCCCGCAAAAGTTCTTTTTGACACTGGTGCATCTTTATCATTTTTATCGAAGCCTTTTGCATCAAGGCATGATGTGCATACTATTGATTTGCCTAAGCCGATAGCGGTTTCTTCTCCGGGTTTGTTCATGAACACCAAAATGATGGCTCCGGATGTTACTATCACCTTGGGCGATTACAAGTTCGTTTCTTCTCCTATGGTTCTTGGTAACTCGGATATTGATCTTATTCTCGGAATGGATTGGCTTACTAAGCACAAGGCACATCTTGATTGTGCAGCCAGGCAGATTCAATTGACTCATTCGTCTAAGGATGTAATTGTCTTCGCCGCTCGTGATGATACTATCCGTCTGTTTTCTCTCAATGAGAAGGGTGAACTGGACGCTATCTCGCAAATTCCAGTCGTTTGCGAATATCAAGACGTCTTTCCAGAAGAGCTTCCAGGAATGCCTCCGCACCGGCCAGTTGAATTCGTCATTGATCTTGAGCCCGGTACGGAACCTGTGTGCAAACGCCCTTACAAGCTCGGACCTGAAGAGTTGAAGGAGCTGAAGAAGCAACTCGATGAGCAAGAAAGAATGGGTCTCATCCGGCCTAGTTCTTCTCCGTGGGGTTGTGGTGTTCTTTTTGTGAAGAAGAAGGATGGAACGGACCGACTTTGTGTTGATTACCGTCCATTGAACAAGAAGACCATCAAGAACAAATACCCATTTCCCAACATCAATGAGCTGTTCGAACAACTCAAAGGTGCCCAAGTATTCTCCAAGCTTGATCTCCGTATGGGTTATCATCAGATTCGAATCCGTGAGCAAGATATTCCCAAGACGGCTTTCAGGACAAGTTTTGGTTCATATGAATACACTGTCATGTCTTTTGGCCTCGTCAACGCTCCTCCGACGTTCTCTCGCATGATGAATTTCATCTTCAACGCCTACACCAATGACTTCGTTTTGGTCTATCTCGACGACATTCTGGTTTTCTCGAAGAACAAGGAAGATCATGCCAAGCACTTGCGTTTGGTTCTTGATAAGCTCAGAGAACATCAGTTCTACGCCAAGTTCTCCAAGTGTGAATTTTGGCTCGATGAGGTTCTTTATCTTGGTCATATCATCTCCGCCAAGGGCATTGCCGTGAATCCTGAGAAGGTGTCTGCAATTGTGAATTGGGAACCTCCTCAGAACGTGAAGCAACTCCGTAGCTTCCTCGGTCTCGCAAGCTACTGTCGAAGGTTCGTTGAAAACTTTTCTAAGATCGCGAAGCCTCTCTCTAATCTTCTCCAGAAGCACATCAAGTACGTTTGGTCTCCGGAGTGTGATATTGCTTTCAACACTTTGAAAGAGAAATTGATCACTGCTCCAGTTCTGACTCCGCCGGATGAATCCAAACCGTACGAGGTCTTTTGTGATGCCTCTCTCCAAGGTCTTGGCGCAGTGTTGATGCAAGAGAAGAAAGTTGTTGCTTATACATCTCGCCAGTTGAAGCCTAATGAGAAGAACTACCCCACTCATGATCTCGAGTTGGCGGCAGTTGTGCATGCTCTTTTGACTTGGAGACATCTTCTATTGGGAAGAAAAGTGGACATTTTCACTGATCACAAGAGTCTCAAGTACATCTTCACTCAGCCTAATCTTAACCTCAGGCAGACTCGATGGGTCGAAATGATTCAAGAGTATAATCCGAGTATTGAGTATACTCCAGGCAAGGCCAATGTGATTGCTGACGCATTGAGCAGAAAAGCATATTGCAACAGTCTGATTCTCAAGCCTTATCAACCCGAGCTTTGTGAGGCTTTCCGCAAACTTAATCTGCAAGTTGTTCCTCAAGGTTTCCTCGCCAACCTTCAAGTCTCTCCTACCTTGGAAGATCAGATTCGCCAAGCCTAGCTTCTTGATGCTATGGTGAAAAAGGTGAAGATTGGGATTGCCAAGAGTCAACCCAAGTACAAGTGTTACCGCCTTGATGACAAGGATACTCTCTTCTTCGAGGACCGAATTGTTGTACCCAAAGGTGACCTCCGTAAAGTGATCATGAACGAGGCTCACAATTCTCTCCTCTCCATCCACCCTAGGAGCACGAAGATGTATCAGGACCTTAAGCAAGCTTATTGGTGGACTCGAATGAAGCGCGAGATTGCTCAATTCATGAATGAATGTGATGTCTGCAGAAGAGTGAAGGCAGAACACCAAAGGCCAGCTGGTCTCCTCCAACCTCTTGCCATTCCAGAATGGAAGTTTGACCACATTGAAATGGACGTCGTGACTGGGTTTCCAAAGTCCAACCGTGGCAATGATGCTATATTTGTTGTCATCGACAAACTCACCAAAGTGGCTCACTTTCTGCCTATCAAAGAGTCGATCACTGCAGCTCAATTGGCGGAACTCTATACCTCTCGAATTATCTCTCTGCACGGTATTCCTCAAGTGATCTCTTCAGACCGTGGCAGCATCTTTACCTCCAAGTTTTGGGATTCTTTTCAGAAGGCCATGGGCACCAACATCCGCTTCAGCACAGCTTTCCATCCTCAAACTAGCGGTCAAGTCGAGCGTGTCAACCAGATTCTTGAAGATATGCTCAGGGCTTGTGTGATCTCCTTCGGCATGAAGTGGGAGGATTGTCTTCCTTATGCTGAATTCTGCTACAACAACAGTTTTCAAGCAAGTTCGGGCAAGGCCCCATTTGAAATTCTGTTTGGCAGGAAGTGTCGTACCCCTCTCAACTGGTCTGAAACTGGTGAACGTCAGCTTTTGGGTAATGACTTAATCGCAGAGGCAGAGGAAATGTGCAAAGTCATTCGTGATAACCTCAAAGCAGCCCAATCCCGCCAGAAGAGCTACTATGACAGTAAGCACCGTGATTTGGCTTTCGAGATCGGAGATCATGTTTACCTCCGCGTCTCTCCTATGAAAGGTACTCGTCGCTTCGGTATCAAAGGGAAGCTTGCCCCCAGATACGTGGGACCTTTCAAGATTGTCAGCAAGAGAGGCGACCTCGCCTATCAACTCGAGCTTCCGTCAAACTTTGCAAATGTTCATGATGTGTTCCATGTCTCTCAGCTTCGGAAGTTCTTCAAGACTCCTGACCACACCGTCAACTTCGAGGACATTGAGCTCCAAGAAGATCTCTCTTATCGTGATCACCCAGTTGCTATTCTCGAAGAGACTGAACGCAAGACTCGCAACAAGTCAATCAAATTTCTCAAAGTCAAGTGGTCACACCATTCCGACCATGAAGCTACCTGGGAACGCGAGGATCACCTCTGTTCTGAGTACCCGGCGTTCTTTCAGTCCTAGATCTCGGGACGAGATCCTTTCGTAGTGGTGGAGTGTTGTAACACCCCGGATGTAACTTTCCCAATTTGTACTCCAACTCTTGCCGTTTCCGGCGTTAAGTTATTTTATTTTCTCGGGTTCGGGTCTTTGTCTCTGTGTGTTGTTATCGTTGTCATGCATCTCATATCATGTCATCATGTGCATTGCATTTGCATACGTGTTCGTCTCTTGCATTCGAGCATTTTCCCCATTGTCCGTTTTGCATTCCGGCGCTTTGTTCTCCTCCGGTGGTAAATTCTACTTTTCTTTTGTGTGTGGGGATTAAACATTTCCGGATTGGACCGAGACTTGCCAAGCGGCCTTGGTTTACTACCGGTAGACCGCCTGTCAAGTTTCGTATCATTTGGACTTTGTTTGATACTCCAACGGTTAACCGAGGGACCAAAAAGGCCTCGTGTGTGTTGCAGCCCAACACCCCTCTATTTTGGCCCAAAACCCACCTAACTCTGCTCCATCATCTAGAGCGTTTGATCACGATCACGTGGCCGAAAACCGCACCTCATTTGGACTCTCCTAGCTCCTTCTATGCCTATATATAGCCCCTTCCCGAAAATCCCGGATCTCCCCTCCTCTTCAAACCCTAAAAAAATCCTCCGCGCCGGCCGGACACGTCCGTCCGGGCCGGACGCATTCGCCGCCACCAACCGGGAGCCGCCACGTGGCGCCCCCGGACCACTTCGCCGCCTCTGCCGCGCCAGGCCCTCCGCCGCTCCCGACCGGGCCGCGCCGGGGCACCCGAGCCGCCGCCGTCCTCTTCCTCCGCGGCCCCAGTCGCCAGCCGCCTCCGCCTCGACGCCGCCGCACCTTCGCCGCCTCCCAGCCGTCGGCCGCCGCCGCCAAGGCGCCGCCCCACCGCGCCCGCTCGCCTCCGCCGAGCCGCTACCCGGTCCTCGCCGCACCACCGCGCCGACCCCCTCACTCCGGCGACCCTCTCTTCGGCGAGAACCCCGACTCCGGTCGGCCATCCTCGGGTCGCGCGCGCCGCTATCTACAGTGCTGCTACAGTGCGTGTGTGATCCAGATCTGGATCAGGGTGAACAGTAACCCTAGGTCATTTTTTCTTCTAAGTCCTAGAGATTGCAGATCCAAGTTGCTATGTTCGTGGCCCCGTAACTTTGCATCCGTAGCTCCGATTCATGCATATAGCATATCAAAATGTTCATCTCAGAGAGTACATCATTTCATTCCATTGCATCATTTTCATTTGAGTTCATGTTGATGCCCGAAATGCTGTTAGAAGAGGGCTACTTGAGTTAATTGTCAGATCTGCTACTCCATCTTAGACATTTGTCATTTTTGCCATGATTGTTGTGTGCATGATATGCCCTGATGCTCTACATATGTTTTGTTAAGGGTTTTGTCATCTTTCCAGAGGTGCAACCCATGTATTTTTGTGATGTGTGTGGTGACTAGTGCAAGCTTGCAAAGTGAGGCACTTGGTAATTCTGTTTTCAGGGACTTAGTAATTTCACTAAGTCCTGGAGCTGTTTATCTCATGATGCCGTATGTTCTTGTTGTTTCCTAGTGATCCGTGCCTCTTTTGAGGATGATCAGTAAAGGAGTTTTGTGAATATTGTATTGCTCTATCCATCCATGTCTTTGTTTGCAATTATGGAGCACCCTAGCTTGAGTCAATCGAGCTCTACTTTTGCTACTTTGTGAATCTGGGCAGATTGTCAACTTGTTTGCAATTTTGCCGATGATGTTGTAGTTGATCCGTGCATGCTATGCTATTGTTCTTGCCATGTCTAGCTTGCATTGTGTGCCTTCTTAATGGATGTATGCTTGTCTTTACATGACTTGCACCGTGGTGGGTGCATCGAGCTCGTAAATATGCCCACTTGAGTTAAGTTTCAGCATGTGCCAGTTTTCACCAAGTCTGAAAACTAATTATGTTTTTGCGATGTTCGTGTGCTTGTTAGTATATTTTTTCTGGTCCCTTTTGGCTCAAGGTCACTAAGGGACTTTTGTTAAGCTATTTGAGTAGCTCCATGCCATGTTTTAATTTGTCATGTTCAGGTCCTGTAGCATGTTGTTTTGTTGCTCCGAAGAGAGCTACTTGGTCTGAAATTCCAGAAAAGTGTTAATTTCACTAAGTCTGAGATCTGTTTACCATATGCATTTTTGCCATGCTTGTTTGAACCTTTTAATGGATGAATTGGCCGTAGCTCAGTGCTAGACTTTTATTAAGCATCTTGAATGCTTCCCTTCCATGTATTTTGACTCCATGTTTGAGTGCTGTAGCATGTTCATCTCATTGCATTTAGATGCCTACTTGCTGTAAATCGCAGACCGGTGTCATATTTGAATCGCTTGCCATTTCCAAACCGTAACTCCGATTCCGGCGTTCTTTATATCGTTTTCAAGCGATTTCATCTCATCTTTCCAGTGGCACACTTGGATTCCCAAGTTGAGGCCAAGTTCATCCATTTCCTGTCATATCTTGCATATGCATCCCGCATCGCATCCCGCATAGCATACCATCATTGCATCTTATTGTTTGAGCTTGCACGTGGTTGATTCTATCCTTGTTGCTTGTTTGTCTTGTTTGGGTAGAGCGGGGAGACGAGTTCGCTAACGAGGAGCCCGTTGAGTTTGCTTTCGAGGATCCAGTCAACTCTGACAGCTTTGCAGGCAAGATGATCATACCCTCGAAATCACTACTATCTTTGCTATGCTAGTTTGCTCGCTCTTTTGCTATGCCAATGCTACGATGCCTACCACTTGCTTGCCAGCCTCCCAAGTTGCCATGTCAAACCTCTAACCCACCATGTCCTAGCAAACCGTTGATTGGCTATGTTACCGCTTTGCTCAGCCCCTCTTATAGCGTTGTAAGTTGCAGGTGAAGATTGGAGGCCGTTCCTTGTTTGGAACATTTATTTACTTGTTGGGATATCATTATATTGCCATGTTATCTTAATGCATCTATATACTTGGTAAAGGGTGGAAGGCTCGGCCTCTCGCCTAGTGTTTTGTTCCACTCTTGCCGCCCTAGTTTCCGTCATATCGGTGTTATGTTCCCGGATTTTGCGTTCCTTACGCGGTTGGGTTATAATGGTAACCCTTTGGTAGTTCGCCTTGATTAAAGCTTTTCCAGCAATGCCCAACCTTGGTTTTACCATTTGCCACCTAGCCTTTTCTTTCCCTTGGGTTCTGCAGACTCAAGGGTCATCTTATTTTGACCCCCCCCCCCGGGCCAGTGCTCCTCTAAGTGTTGGTCCAACCGAGCGATGTCCGGGGCTACCAGGGGCAACTCTGGGCTGGCCTACCCGACGTCTTGCTCATCTGAGTGTGCCCTGAGAACGAGATATGTGCAGCTCCTATCGGGATTTGTCGGCACATTCGGGCGGTGTTGCTGGTCTTGTTTTAACCTGTCGAAGTGTCTTGAAGAACCGCTTTACCGAGTCTGATCGGAACGTCTTGGGAGGAGGTCTATTCCTTCGTTGACCGTGAGAGCTTGTCATGGGCTATGTTGGGACTCCCCTGCAGGGATTGAACTTTCGAAAGCCGTGCCCGCGGTTATGGGCAGATGGGAATTTGTTAATGTCCGGTTGTAGATAACTTGAACCTTAATGTAATTAAAATGAATCAACTGAGTGTGTTACCGTGATGGCCTCTTCTCGGCGGGGTCCGGGAAGTGGACACGGTGTTGGAGTAATGTTTGCGCAGGTTGCTCTCTAGTTTCTCGCTCGCGCTTTGCCTCCTCTTCTCGCTCTCTTTTGCGATTAAGTTAGCCACCATATATGCTAGTCGCTTGCTGCAGCTCCACTTATATTTACCTTATCCTACCTATTTAGCTTAAATAGTCTTGATCGCGAGGGTGCGAGATTGCTGAGTCCCTGTGGCTCACAGATTACTATTACACCAGATGCAGGTCCAGGTGATACCGCTCCAGTTGATGCGTTCGAGCTCAAGTGGGAGTTCGACGAGGACTCTCAGCGTTACTATGTTTCTTTTCCTGATGATCAGTAGTGGTGCCCTGTTGGGGTGATTGGGACCATGTCGCTTGTTGGGTTATCTTTCATTTTGGCGCCGTAGTCGGGCCATGAGTGTTGGATTGATGTATGTTATTTATGTACTTGATTGACGTGGTGAGTGTAAGCCAACTATGTTATCCCTTTTCATTATCTATATTACATGGGATGTTTGTGATGATTACCTGATTTGCGACATATGCCTTCAATGCGATTATGCCTCTAAGTCGTGCCTCGACACGTGGGAGATATAGTCGCATCGAGGGTGTTACAGTCACTAAGGAACTGACACATGTTCCAACGGTCAGATTTCAAACACACACGGCAACTTTACTTGGGCTACAAGCAAAGCTGTCTTATCCAATTCTGGACAAGATTTGCTCTCATAGACTTCGCTCGAAGATATAGGATTTTGGTTAAGCATCACTTCAGTCATTCTGACTGGTTCTCTTGGACCCCACTTAACAGTACGGTGGTTCCTATGACTCAACGAAGAAGAAAAAGAACGACGAAACAACTAAGTCTTCGCGCTCCATAGTCTTCACACGATGTCTTCTCTTGTCATAGTCTTCAATGTGAATGTCTTCACATCCCACCTTTGACTTCAATGTCTTCATACATTTTTAGGGGTCATCTCTGATAGGAAAACCGAATCAATGAGGGACTGCTACCTGTGTTATCCTGCAATTCTCACAAACACATTAGTCCATCAACCAGGTTTGTCGTCAATACTCCAAAACCAACTAGGGTGGCACTAGATGCACTTACAACATGTATGTGTTCGATATTTTGATAGTATGTATGTTGTGATTCCCTTAGTGGTGTCATGTGAACGTCGACTACATGACACTTCACCATATTTGGGCCTAAGGGAATGCATTATGGAGTAGCAATTAGATGATGGGTTGCAAGAGTGACAGAAGCTTAAACCCCAATTTATGCGCTAGCAAGAGTGACAGAAGCTTAAACCCCAATTTATGCGCTATTCTGTAAGGGACCGATTGGATCCAAAAGTTTAATGCTATGGTTAGAATTTATTCTTAATACTTTTCTCGTAGTTGCGGATGCTTGCGGGAGGGTTAATCATAAGTAGGAGGTTTGTTCAAGTAAGAACAGCACCTAAGCTCTGGTCCACCCACATATCAAATTATCAAAGTACCGAACATGAATTAAGCCAACATGATGAAAGTGACTAGATGAAAATCCCGTGTACCCTCAAGAACGCTTTGCTTATCATAAGAGACCGTTTTGGCCTGTCCTTTGCCTCAAAAGGATTGGGCTATCTTGTTGCACTTTTATTACTACTATCGCTACTTGCTCATTACAAATTACCTTGCTATCAAACTACTCTGCTACTTATAATTTCAGCACTTGCAGACATTACCTTGCTGAAAACCACTTGCCATTTCCTTCTGCTCCTCGTTGGGTTCAACACTCTTACTTATTGAAAAGAGCTACAATTGATCCCCTATACGTGCGGGTCATCATTAACAAGACCACTAGTTTCAAGAAAGAGGGCAAAGGAAAGAAGGGGAACTTCAAGAAGAATGGCAAGCGAGTTGCCACTCCTGGGAAGAAGCCCAAGTCTGGACCTAAGCCTGAAACTGAGTGCTTCTACTGCAAAGGGACCGGTCACTGGAAGCAGAACTGCCCCAAGTATTTGACGGATAAGAAGGATGGCAAAGTGAACAAAGGTATATGTGATATACATGTTATTGAAGTGTACCTTACTAATGCTCGTAGTAGCGCCTGGGTATTTGATACTTGTTCGGTTGCTCATATTTGTAACTCGAAACAGGGGCTACAGATTAAACGAAGATTGGCTAAGGACAAGGTGACAATGTGTGTCGGGAATGGTTCCAAGGTCGATGTGATCGCTATCGGAACACTACCTCTACATCTACCTTCGGGATTAGTTTTAGACCTGAATAATTGTTATTTGGTGCCAGCGTTGAACATGAACATTATATCTGGATCTTGTTTAATGCGAGACAGTTATTCATTTAAATCAGAGAATAATGGTTGTTCTATTTATATGAGTAATATCGTTTATGGTCATGCACCCTTGAAGAGTGGTCTATTTTTGTTGAATCTCGATCGTGGTGAGACACATATTCATAATATTGATGCTAAAATATGCAAAGTTGATAATGATAGTGCAACATATTTGTGGCACTACCGTTTAGGTCATATTGGTGTAAAGCGCATGAAGAAACTCCATGCGGATGGACTTTTGGAATCACTTGATTATGAATCATTTGATGCTTGCGAACCATGCCTCATGGGCAAGATAACTAAGACTCCGTTCTCCGGAACAATGGAGCAACCCACTGACTTATTGGAAATAATACATACTGATGTATGTGGTCCTATGAGTGTTGAGGCTTGCGGTGGGTATCGTTATTTTCTGACCTTCACAGATGATTTGAGCAGATATGGGTATATTTACTTGATGAAACACAAGTCGGAAACATTTGAAAAGTTCAAAGAATTTCAGAGTGAAGTGGAGAATCATCGTAACAAGAAAATAAAGTTTCTACGATCTGATCACGGAGGCGAATATTTGAGTTACGAGTTTGGCCTTCATTTAAAACAATGTGGAATAGCTTCACAACTCATGCCACCTGGAACACCAGAGCGTAATGGTGTGACCGAACATCGTAATCGTACTTTATTAGATATGGTGCGATCTATGATGTCTCTTACCAATTTACCACTATCGTTTTGGGGTTATGCATTAGAGACAACTGCATTCACGTTAAATAGGGCACCATCTAAATCCGTTGAGACGACACTGTATGAAATATGGTTTGCCAAGAAACCTAAGCTGTCGTTTCTTAAAGTTTGGGGTTGCGATGCTTATGTGAAAAAGCTTCAGCCTGATAAGCTTGAATCCAAATCGGAGAAGTGCGTCTTCATACGATAACCAAAAGAAACTATTGGGTACACCTTCTATCACAGATCCTAAGTCAAGATTTTTATTGCTAAGAATGGATCCTTTCTAGAGAAGGAGTTTCTCTAGAAAGCAGTGAGTGGGAGGAAACTAGAACTTGATGAGGTAATTGTACCTTCTCTCAAATTGGAAAGTAACTCATCATAGAAATCAGTTCCAGTGATGCCTACACCAACTAGAGAGGAAGATAATGATAATGATCATGAAACATCAGATCAAGTTACTATCGAACCTCGTAGGTCAACCAGAGCACGTTCCGCACTAGAGTGGTACGGTAATCCTGTTCTAGAAGTCATGTTACTAGACCATGACGAGCCTATGAACTATGAGGAAGCGATGATGACCCCAGATTCTGATAAATGGCTTGAGGCCATGAAATCTGAGATAGGATCCATGGATGAGAATAAAGTGTGGACTTTGGTTGACGTGCCCAATGATCGGCAAGCCATAGAGAATAAATGGATCTTCAAGAAGAAGACTGACGCTGATGGTAATGTTACTGTCTACAAAGCATGACTTGTTGCGAAAGGTTTTCAATAGGTTCAAGGAGTTGACTACGATGAGACCTTCTCACCCATAGCGATGCTTAAGTCTGTCCGAATCATGTTAGCAATTGCTGCATTTTATGATTATGAAATCTTGCAAATGGATGTCAAAACTGCATTCCTTAATGGATTTATTAAAGAAGAGTTGTATATGATGCAACCAGAAGGTTTTTTCGATCCTAAATGTTCTAACAAAGTGTGCAAGCTCCAGTGATCCATTTATGGACTGGTGCAAGCATCTCGGAGTTGGAATATACGCTTTGATGAGGTGATCAAAGCATATGGTTTTATACAGACTTTTGGAGAAGCCTGTATTTACAAGAAAGTGAGTGGGAGCTCTGTAGCATTTCTAATATTATACGTGGATGACATATTATTGATTCAAAATGATATAGAATATCTAGATAGCATAAAAGGATACTTGAATAAGAGTTTTTCAATGAAATACCTCGGTGAAGTTGCTTATATATTGGGCATCAAGATCTATAGAGATAGATCAAGACGCTTGATTAGACTTTAACAAAGCACATACCTTAATAAAGTTTTGAAGAATTTCAAAATGGATCAGTCAAAGAAAGGTTTCTTGCCTGTGTTACAAGGTGTGAAGTTGAGTCAGACTCAATGCCCGGCCACTACAGAAGATAGAGAGAAAATGAAAGTCATTCCCTATACCTCAGCCATTGATCTATCATGTATGCTATCCTGTGTACCAGACCTGATGTGTGCCTTTCTATAAGTCTAGCGGGGAGGTACCAAAGTAATCCAGGAGTGGATCACTGGACAGTGGTCAAGAACATCCTGAAGTACCTGAAAAGGACTAAGGATATGTTTCTCGTTTATGGAGGTGACAAAGAGCTCATCGTAAATGGTTATGTCGATGCTAGCTTTGACATAGATCCGGATGACTCTAAGTCACAAACCGGATTCATATTTATATTAAATGGTGGAGCTGTCAGTTGCTGCAGTTCCAAGCAAAGCGTCATGGCGGGATCTATGTGTGAAGCGGAGTACATAGCTGCTTCGGAAGCAGCGAATGAAGGAGTTTGGATGAAGGAGTTCATATCTGATCTAGGTGCAATACCTAGTGCATCGGGTCTAATGAAAATATTTTGTGACAATACTGGAGCAATTGCCTTGGTTAAGGAATCCAGATTTCACAAAAGAACCAAACACATCAAGAGACGCTTTAACTCCATCTATGATCAAGTCAAGGAGGGAGACATAGAGATTTGCAAAATACATACAGATGTGAATGTGGCAGACCCGTTGACTAAGACTCTTCCATGAGAAAAACATGATCAACACCAAGACTCCATGGGTGTTAGAATGATTACAATGTAATCTAGATTATTGACTCTAGTGCAAGTGGGAGACTGAAGGAAATATGCCCTACAAGAAATAATAAATTTGTTATTTTATATTTCCTTATATCATGATAAATGTTTATTATTCATGCTAGAATCATATTAACCGACAACTTGATACATGTCTCAATACATAGACAAAACACTATGTCCCTAGTAAGCCTCTACTAGACTAGCTCGTTAATCAAAGATGGTTAAGTTTCCTAACCATAGACATGTGTTATCATTTGATGAACGGGATCAAATCATTAGGAGAATGATGTGATGGACAAGACCCATCTGTTAGCTTAGCATATTGATCGTTCAGTTTTATTGCTATTGTTTTCTTCATGTCATATACATATTCCTTTGACTATGAGATTATGCAACTCCCGGAGATCGGAGGAATACCTTGTGTGCTATCAAACATCACAACGTAACTGGGTGATTATAAAGATGCTCTATAGGTATCTCCTAAGGTGTTTGTTGGGTTGGCATAGATCGAGATTAGAATTTGTCACTCCGAGTCAGAGAGGTATCTCTGGGCCCTCTCGGTAATGCACATCATAATATGCCTTGCAAGCAATATGTGACTAATGAGTTAGTTGTGGGATGATGTATTATGGAACGAGTCAAGAGATTTGCCAGTAACGAGATTGAACTAGGTATGAAGATATCAACGATCGAATCTCGGGCAAGTAACATACCGATGACAAAGGGAATAACGTACGTTGTCATTACGATATGACTGATAAAGATCTTCATAGAATATGTGGGAACGAATATGAGCATCCAGGTTCCGCTGTTGGTTATTGACCGAAGAGGTGTCTCGGTCATGTCTACATAGTTCTCGAACCCGTAGGGTCCGCATGCTTAACGTTCGATGATGATTTTGTATTATATGAGTTATGTGACTTGGTGACCAAATATTGTTCGGAGTCCCGAATGAGATCACGAACATGATGAGGAGTCTCGAAATGGCCGAGAGGTAAAGATTGATATATAGGACGATGGTATTCGGACACTGGAAGTGTTTCGGTGGTACCGGGTACATATCAGGTCACCGGAAGGGGTTCTGGGCATCCCCTGCAACTACATGGGCCTAATGGGCCAAGAAGAGGACAGGCCAACACCTAGGGGGCTGGTGCGCCCCATGTAGGCTGAAATAGGAGGGGAAGGATGAAGGAAATATGCCCTAGAGGAAATAATAAAGTTATTATTTATTTCCTTATATCATGATAAATGTTTATTATTCATGCTAGAATTGTATTAACCGGACACATAATACATGTGTGAATACATAGACAAATAGTATGTCACTAGTATGCCTCTACTTTACTAGCTCGTTGATCAAAGATGGTTATGTTTCCTAACCATAGACATGAGTTGTCATTTGATTAACGAGATCACATCATTAGGAGAATGATGTGATTCACTTGACCCATTCTGTTAGCTTAGCACTTGATCGTTTAGTTTGTTGCTATTGCTTTCTTCATGACTTATACATGTTCCTATGACTATGAGATTATGCAACTCCCGTTTACCGGAGGAACACTTGTGTGCTACCAAACGTCACAACGTAACTGGGTGATTATAAAGGTGCTCTACAGGTGTCTTCGAAGGTATTTGTTGGGTTGGCGTATTTCGAGATTAGGATTTGTCACTCCGATTGTCAGAGAGGTATCTCTGTGCCCTCTCGGTAATGCACATCACTCAAGCCTTGCAAGCATTGCAACTAATAAGTTAGTTGCGAGATGATGTATTACGGAAAGAGTAAAGAGACTTGCCGGTAACGAGATTGAACTAGGTATTGAGATACCGACGATTGAATCTCGGGCAAGTAACATACCGATGACAAAGGGAACAACGTATATTGTTATGCGGTTTGATCGATAAAGATCTTCATAGAATATGTAGGAGCCAATATGAGCATCCAGGTTCCGCTATTGGTTATTGACCAGAGACGTGTCTCGGTCATGTCTACATAGTTCTCGAACCCGTAGGGTCCGCACGCTTAAAGTTTGGTGATGATCGTAATTAGGGTTTTTGTGTTTTGATGTACCGAAGGTTGTTCGGTGCCCCGGATGTGATCACGGACATGAAGAGGAGTCTCAAAATGGTCGAGACATAAAGATTGATATATTCGAAGCCTATATTTGGATATCAGAAATGTTCCGGGTGAAATCGGGATTTTACCAGAGTACCGGGGGGTTACCGGAACCCCCCCCCCCGGGGGGGGGGGTTATTGGGCCTACATGGGCCCTAAGGGAGAAGAGGAGGGCCGGCCAGGGCAGGCCGCGCGCCCCCTCCCCCCCCTAGTCCAAATAGGACAAGGAAGGGGGGGCGGCGCCCCCCTTTCCTCTTTCTCCCTTCCCCCTTCCTTTTCCAACAAGGCAAGAGGGGGGAGTCCTACTCCCGGTGGGAGTAGGACTCCTCCAGGCGCACCCCTTGGGCCGGCCGCACCTCCCCCTCTCCCTCCTTTATATACGGGGGCAAGGGGGCACCCCATGACACACAAGTTGATCTTCGTGATTGTTCCTTAGCCGTGTGCGGTGCCCCCTTCCACCATATTCCACCTCGGTCATATCGTAGCAGTGCTTAGGCGAATCCCTGCGTCGGTAGAACATCATCACCGTCATCACGTCGTCGTGCTGACGAAACTCTCCCTCAACACTTTGCTGGATCGGAGCTCGAGGGACGTCACCAAGTTGAACGTGTGCAGAACTCGGAGGTGCCGTATGTTCGGTACTTGGATCGGTCAGATCGGGAAGACGTATGACTACTTCCTCTACGTTGTGTCAACGCTTCCGTTGCCGGTCTACGAGGGTACGTAGACAACACTCTCCCCTCTTGTTGCTATGCATCACCATGATCTTGCGTGTGAGTAGGAAAATTTTTGAAATTACTACGTTCCCCAACAGTGGCATCCGAGCCTAGGTTTTATGCGTTGATGTTATGCACGAGTAGAACACAAGTGAGTTGTGGGCGATATAAGTCATACTGCTTACCAGCATGTCATACTTTGGTTCGGCGGTATTGTTGGATGAAGCGGCCCGGACCGACATTATGCGTACGCTTACGCGAGACTGGTTCTACCGACGTGCTTTGCACACAGGTGGCTGGCGGGTGTCAGTTTCTCCGACTTTAGTTGAAGCAAGTATGGCTACGCCCGGTCCTTGCAAAGGTTAAAACAGCACCAACTTGACAAATATCATTGTGGTTTTGATGCTTAGGTAAGAACGGTTCTTGCTAAGCCCGTAGCAGCCACGTAAAACTTGCAACAACAAAGTAGAGGACGTCTAACTTGTTTTTGCAGGGCATGTTGTGATGTGATATGGTCAAGACATGATGCTAAATTTTATTGTATCAGATGATCATGTTTTGTAACCAAGTTATCGGCAACTGGCAGGAGCCATATGGTTGTCGCTTTATTGTATGCAATACAATCGCGCTGTAATGCTTTACTTTATCACTAAGCGGTAGCGATAGTCGTGGAAGCATAAGATTGGCGAGACAACAACGATGCTACGATGGAGATCAAGGTGTCGTGCCGGTGACGATGGTGATCATGACGGTACTTCAGAGATGGAGATCACAAGTACAAGATGATGATGGCCATATCATATCACTTATATTGATTGCATGTGATGTTTATCTTTTATGCATCTTATCTTGCTTTGATTGACGGTAGCATTATAAGATGATCCCTCACTAAATTATCAAAGTATAAGTGTTCTCCCTGAGTATGCACCGTTACGAAAGTTCTTCGTGCTGAGACACCACGTGATGATCGGGTGTGATAGGCTCTACATTCAAATACAACGGGTGCAAAACAGTTGCACACGCGGAATACTCAGGTTAAACTTGACGAGCCTAGCATATAACAGATATGGCCTCGAAACACGAAGACCGAAAGGTCGAGCGTGAATCATATAGTAGATATGATCAACATAGTGGTGTTCACCATTGAAACTACTCCATCTCACGTGATGATCGGACATGGTTTAGTTGATATGGATCACGTGATCACTTAGAAGATTAGAGGGATGTCTGTCTAAGTGGGAGTTCTTAAGTAATATGATTAATTGAACTTTAATTTATCATGAACTTAGTCCTGGTTTTATTTTTGATATGTTCCTAGAGAAAACTAAGTTGAAAGATGTTAGTAGCAATGATGCGGATTGGATCCGTGATCTGAGGATTATCCTCATCGCTGCACAGAAGAATTATGTCTTTGATGCACCGCTAGGTGACAGACCTATTGCAGGAGTAGATGCAGAAGTTATGAACGTTTGGCTAGCTCAATATGATGACTACTTGATAGTTTAGTGCACCATGCTTAACGGCTTAGAATCGGGACTTCAAAGATGTTTTGAATGTCATGGACCATATGAGATGTTCCAGGAGTTGAAGTTAATATTTCAAGCAAATACCCGAGTTGAGAGATATGAAGTCTCCAACAAGTTCTATAGCTAAAAAGATGGAGGAGAATAGCTCAAGCGGTGAGCATGTACTCAGATTGTCTGGGTACTACAATCGCTTGAATCAAGTGGGAATTAATCTTCCAGATAAGATAGTGATTGACAGAATTCTCTAGTCACCATCACCAAGTTAGTAGAACTTCGTGATGAACTATGATATGCAAGGGATAACGGAAATGATTCCCAAGCTCTTCGTAATGCTGAAATCAACGAAGGTAGAAATCAAGAAAAATATCAAGTGTTGATGGTAGACAAGACCACTAGTTTCAAGAAAAGGGCAAAGGGAAGAAGGGGAACTTCAAGAAGAACGGCAAGCAAGTTGCTGCTCAAGTGAAGAAGCCCAAGTCTGGTCCTAAGCCTGAGACTAAGTGCTTCTACTGCAAAGGGACTGGTCACTGGAAGCGGAACTGCCCCAAGTATTTGGCGGATAAGAAGGATGGCAAAGTGAACAAAGGTATATTTGATATACAGATTATTGATGTGTATTTTACTAGTGTTCGTAGCAACCCCTCGGTATTTGATACTGGTTCAGTTGCTAAGAGTAGTAACTCGAAATGGAGTTGCAGAATGAACAGAGACTAGTTAAGACGATGTGTGTTGGAAGTGGTTCCAAGATTGATATGATCATCATCGCACACTCCCTATACTTTTGGGATTAGTGTTGAACCTAAATAAGTGTTATTTGGTGTTTGCGTTGAGCATCAATATGATTTGATCATGTTTATTGCAATACGGTTATTCATTTAAGTAAGAGAATAAATTGTTGTTCTGTTTACATGAATAAAACCTTATATAGTTACACACCCAATGAAAATGGTTCGTTGGATCTCGATCGTAGTGATACACATATTATAATATTGAAACCAAAAGATGCAAAATTAATAATGATAGTGCAACTTATTTATGGCACTGCCGTTTAGGTCATATTGGTGTAAAGCACATGAAGAAACTCCATGCTGATGGACTTTTGGAATCACTTGATTATGAATCACTTGATGCTTGCGAACCATGCCTCATGGGCAAGATGACTAAGACTCTGTTCTCCGGAACAATGGAGCGCGCAACTGACTTATTGGAAATAATACATACTGATGTATGCGGTCCGATGAGTGTTAAGGCTCACGGCAAGTATCATTATTTTCTGACCTACACAGATGATTTGAGCAGATATGGGTATATCTACTTAATGAAACACAAGTTTGAAACAGTTGAAAAGTTCAAAGAATTTCAGAGTGAAGTGGAGAATCATCGTAACAAAAATAAAAGTTTCTACGATATGATCGCAGAAGTAAAATATTTGAGTTACGAGTTTGGCCTTCAGTTAAAACAATGTGAAATAGTTTCACTACTCACACCACCTGGAACACCATAGTGTAATGGTGTGTCCGAACATCGTAACCGTACTTTATTAGATATGGTGCGATCTATGATGTCTCTTACCAATTTACCACTATCGTTTTCGGGTTATGCATTAGAGACAGCTACATTCACGTTAAATAGGGCACCATATAAATCCGTTGAGACGACACCGTATGAACTATGGTTTGGCAAGAAACCTAAGCTGTCGTTTCTTAAAGTTTGAGGTTGCAATGCTTATGTGAAAAAGTTTCAACCTGATAAGCTCAAACCCAAATCAGAGAAGTGCGTCTTCATAGGATACCCAAAAGAAAATGTTGGGTACACCTTCTATCACAGATCCGAAGGCAAGATATTCGTTGCTGAGAATGGATCCTTTCTAGAGAAGGAGTTTCTCTCGAAAGAAGTGAGTGGGAGGAAAGTAGAACTTGATGAGGTAACTGTACCTGCTCCCTTATTGGAAAGTAGTTCATCACAGAAATCTGTTCCTGTGACTACTACACCAATTAGTGAGGAAGCTAATGATGATGATCATGTAACTTCAGATCAAGTTACTACCGAACCTCGTAGGTAAACCAGAGTGAGATCCCCACCAGAGTGGTACGGTAATCCTACTCTAGAGTTCATGTTACTTGACCATGACGAACCTACGAACTATGAGGAAGCGATGATGAGCCCAGATTCCGCGAAATGGCTTGATCTGAGATGGGATCCATGTATGAGAACAAAGTGTGGACTTTGGTTGACTTGCCCGTTGATTGGCAAGCAATTGATATTAAATGGATCTTCAAGAGGAAGACGGACGCTGATAGTAGTGTTACTATCTACAAAGCTAGAATTGTCGCAAAAGGTTTTTGACAAGTTCAAGGTGTTGACTACGATGAGAGTTTCTCACTCGTATCTATGCTTAAGTCTATCCGAATCATGTTAGCAATTGCCACATTTTATGAAATCTGGCAAATGGATAAACAAAACTACATTCCTTAATGGATTTATTAAAGAAGAGTTGTATATGATGCAACAAGAAAGTTTTGTCAATCCTAAAGGTGCTAACAAAATATGCAAGCGGGTGAAGCGGGTCCGTCCCAGGGGTGACGGTAGGGTTAGGTTGCACGCCGGGTTTGGCGATCTAGGTCTCGGTCGCCTCCGCCGCCGTGGTCCTGACTCCCCCGTCTGGTCCGCCCCTTGCGAGCCTAGTGGTGCCCCCCGCCCCCCTCTTCTTCCACCCATCCAAAGCCTTCCAGGAGTGCGCTGGGCTCCCGGTCGTACATCACCCCCACCACTGCTCCCCCCCCACACACACAACAACAAATCCCTGTTTTTGCTTTGTGGATCTCCAGCCATGGATCGCGTGGAGGGCTTGATGAAGGACATGAAGTTGACGGAATCGAAGAGGAGAGGAAGGAAGATCTTGTGGAGAGGAGGAGGGAAGGTTGGGGCTGTGGATCCACAGGCAATTGCAAAGCTGCTGTCAGACAAGCCGACGGTTGCAGAAGCATTGGCGGGTGCACTGGCCAGGGTGTGGTGCCCGTTGAAGGTCTTGGACTGCAAGGAACTGGGGGACAACGTCTTTCTTTTCACTTTTCACCAAGCATCCAGGAAAAGGAAGGCGATTGAGGATGGTCCGTGGGAATTTGGGAAGGCACTGCTGGTGGTGGAGGACTTCGTGCCAACCAAAACTGTAAAAGACTATGAGTTCAGATCCATTCCGATTTGGGTGAGAGTCTTCGATCTTCCACTAGGAATGATGTGCCGAGAAGGGGGAGAGGCAATCGGTGATATTATTGGACAGTTCATGGAAGTGGATGTGGGCAACAATGGTACAGCGGTGGGCAGATTTCTTCGAGTGAAAGTCCGAATTGATATAAGAGAGCCGCTTATGCGCGGTTTTATGAGGGAGGAGGACGAAGAGGGGCAAGGAACTGGTAGGAAGGAGAAGGAGGGAAGGAAGAATGAGGAGGACATGTGGTGCAGATTTGAATACGAATTCTTACCTGACTTTTGCTACACGTGTGGTTTGCTGGACCATATTGATAAGGACTGTGGGATTAGAATAAAAAAGGGAGAGGTACAACAGTTTGGCCCTTGGCTGAAGGCGTACATACCAAGGAAGGGAAGCGAACCAAGTAGGAACAATTGGAAGGAGGGAAGGCTTAGTGGGGATGGGAGATTCGTCTATGGTGGTCGCTTCTATAGTGGAGGCAATGGAGGACGGAGCAGGTCAGGCAGTGATAGTGGGAGCTAGAGGAAGGCGAGCCAAATTGAACAGGAGGGGGGCAAAGGAAATAATGGTACAGAGGAGGAAGTGGCAAGTCCATTGAAATAGGTCCAGGAGGCAGGGCAAGGAGGAGGACAAAATACGGATAAAAACAGCAGCAAAAAACTGAGCTTTGAGGAGCAGACCAGCGTAGATGGTGGTGCAGGGGGTGGGAGTGTTGGGAGGGGGCGGGTGGAGCTACAGACCAACTTATGGAGGACCTGCCGCATGATGCCTCATCAGTACTCACCGAAAAGGAGGACGGGGGAGTTTTGGTGCCAAATAATGGAGTAAGGGCAGGAGAGGAGAAGCAAGAGAAGGGTGGAAAGGGCGGGAGTACTTTTGTGAGGAAGAGGAGGCAAGGGGGAAGGGGGACCAAGTACCACTAGGTATACAGGTGGGCTCAAAGAGGTAGGGTGAAGCTATGGAGGTGGACGAGAAGGTGGCTGAGTTGGCAAAAAGGCAAAGGTTGATGGTATTAACAACATGGTAAAGGAAGCGGGGCTGTCGAAGCAGCCCTGCGGGGAGCAATGAAGCTCGTGGCATGGAACTGCCGGGGGCTTGGGAACCGGTGGTAGTTCGGAGTCTCCTGGCGCTCCAGGAGGCAGAAGAGCCCGATATACTCTTTCTGTCAGAAACCAAAGCGACTGGGAGAGAGATGGAGTTTTTGAGATGGAGACTTGGGATGCCGAATACGGTGGTGCAGGATGCGGTTGGTCGTAGTGGTGGGCTAGCGCTCTTTTGGCAGAGGGGGGTAAATGTTCAGCTGAGATGGAAGGATAAATACTACATTGATGCAGTTTTGGAGGATAGTGGGGTGCGTTGGAGGCTGACTGGTCTGTATGGGGAGTCGAAGTGGGGGGAGAAAGAGAACACGTGGCGGGCATTACATGATCTCCATGCTCGGGCAGACATGCCTTGGTTTTGTTTCGGCGATTTTAATGAGATTTTGTTCGCAAATGAAAAGGAAGGAGGGCCTGCTCGGGCCCAAGTGGGCATGGATGCTTTTAGGAGCACTTTGGAGGGTTGTGGTCTGGAGGATTTGGGGTTTGTGGGTGACCCCTTCACATGGAGAAATAACTGGCATACGATGGATGGATACACCCGCGAAAGGCTGGATAGGGCGGTCGCAAATGTGAGGTGGCGGGAGCTATATCCCTTGTACAAAATAATTAATGGAGACCCCCGTCATTCGGATCACCACCCAATTATTGCGGAGTTGAGTGGTCTGTCAAAGTGGAAGCAGGAGGAAGAAGGATCGAATGTTTTCCGGTTTGAGGCCCGGTGGCTGCAGGAGGAGCAGTGTGGTCAAATTGTCGAGGAGGCGTAGAATGGTGCATTTGGGGAGGGGGCTCAGACGGTAATGGAAGGCATCAGGAGAGTAGGCGGTGAGTTGAAGCGGTGGGATAGGGAAGTCCTGGGGGAGTTAAGGGGGCGGATACGTCGAGCAAAGAAGGAGCTTGAGGTGTGTCGGCGAAGCCAATTGAGCCAGAGCCAAGTAAACCGGGAACAACTTCTCAGGTACAAGTTGAGTAGGCTGGAGGAGCAATATAATATGTATTGGCGTCAGCGTGCACATGCTAATTGGTTGAAGGATGGTGACCGGAATACACAATTCTTTCATGCCCATGCTTCAGAAAGTAGGAGGAGGAATGTGATCAAGAGGCTGAGTAGGGAGGATGGGAGTGCTGTGGAAGGAGAAGAGGGATTGAAGCAATTCATCGCTAACCACTACAGAAACCTGTTTATGTCTTCTGCAGGTGCTACAAATGATGAGATCTTATCCTGTGTCACTCCCTCTGTTACCCATGAGATGAATGCAAGGTTGACACGGCAATATACGGGAGAAGAAGTTAGAAAAGCCCTTGATTCTATTGGAGACTTAAAGGCGCCGGGGCCGGATGGCATGCCGGCTGTGTTTTACAAGAGATTTTGGGAGGTGGTTGGGAATAGGGTCCAGGAAGAGGTGCTTGGTGTGCTCAATGGTAACCCAATGCCAACAGCATGGAACGAGACCACTATAGTCCTAATCCCCAAAAACAAGAGCCCGAAGAAAATAACAGAGTATCGCCCTATCAGCTTGTGCCACGTGTTGTATAAGCTGATCTCGAAAGTGGTGGCGAATAGGCTGAAGGAGATCTTGCCGGAAATAATATCGCCAAATCAGTCAGCTTTTGTCCCTGGCAGGATGATTACGGACAATGTTCTCTTGGCATATGAGATAACACATTTGATGAACAATAGGAAAGGGGGCGTGATGGTCTGGTTGCTGTCAAGCTGGACATGAGCAAAGCGTATGACCGGGTAGAGTGGAGTTTCTTGGAGGGTATGATGAGAAGGATGGGATTTGCGGAGCAGTGGATAAACACAGTCATGAAATGTGTGAAAACAGTTAAGTACAGGGTAAAAGTGAATAGGAACCTAACTGAGATTATTATCCCAGAGAGGGGGTTGCGACAGGGTGATCCGCTCTCTTCATACCTCTTTATCTTGTGTGCGGAAGGTTTCTCGGCTATGCTTCAACGAGATGAAATTGAAGGATCTATGCAAGGTGTTCGGATTTGTGACGGTGCTCCGAGGATAAACCACCTGTTTTTTGCGGATGATTCACTCATAGTTATGAAGGCCAATATCCAGGGGGCGACAAAGTTGCAATCTATCCTTGCCCTGTATGAGAAGCAATCGGGGCAAATGATTAATAAAGCAAAATCGTCGGCCAAGTTCAGCAAAGGTACTAGTGCAGAAACAAAATCTGCAGTGTTGCAAGTTTTGGGGATTCCAAACGAGTCACAGGGCCATCGCTACCTCGGCCTTCCTGTTTTTGTTGGCGTTTCAAGAAGCAAGCAGTTTGAGTATATTAAACAACTCATTTGGCAAAGGATGCAGGGTTGGGTGGAGAAACTATTATCCAAACCGGGCAAAGAAATCTTGATTAAGGCGGTGGCCCAAGCGATTCCTACATACGCTATGTCTTGCTTTGACCTTACTAAGAAGTTGTGTGAGGAGATTGGTACACTCATAAACCGGTATTGGTGGAGCCAGCAAGATAAGTGGGATCGATGTCATTGGATTGGCTGGGAGAGGTTGACAAGATCGAAGAAAGAGGGCGGTCTGGGCTTCCGGGATCTTCATATTTTCAATATGGCAATGTTGGCAAGGCAGGGGTGGCGCCTTCTGCAGGCTCCTGACACTTTGTGTGCGCAGGTTCTAAAAGCAAAGTACTTTCCGAACTGCTCGGTTTTAGAGGCAAGCATCGTGGGTGAGATGTCCTACTCGTGGCGAAGTATTCTCAAAGGTATAGAGCTGCTAAAAGAAGGAGTTGTCTGGAGGATTGGTTCCGGAGAAAATGTGAGTATATGGACAGACCCTTGGATCCCACGAGGTGACACCCGCAGACCTCGCACTTGCCGAGGTAGCATCCTGATAGATAAGGTTTCTGACCTAATGGACCCCGTAACTGAATCTTGGGACAATGAGCTGGTTAGGGAGTTGTTCTGTGCAGAAGACGCGAGGGAGATCTTAGCTATTCCTGTGAGGAGCGGAATGGATGATCAGGTGGCGTGGCACTTTGATGTGAAAGGAAAATTTTCAGTTAAATCAGCCTATCATCTTGGAGTCAAGCTGAGAAATTCAAAGCGCCATAGGACTGCGAGCACTTCTGTCCCAGCACCGGACATGTCACATAAGTGGAACAGGTTCTGGAGTCTAAAACTTCCACCAAAGATTAGAATGTTCCTATGGAGACTGTAACATAATAGCCTGCCGCTACGAATGAACATTAAACGGAAACATGTGGAGTTGGACACAAGATGCCCAATCTGTCTCAGGCTGGATGAAGATGGAGGGCATCTTTTCTTAAAATGCAAGCGGGTAAAACAGGTATGGCGGGAACTACAGCTTGAGGATGTCCATTTGGCACTAATTCAGGGTGTAAATCCCTCTGAGATGTTTGATCACCTGTGGTCTTTGAAGGTTGAGAGGCGAGATCTCTCTCTGATCCTGATGTGGGAATGGTGGAATGTGCGTAACAAGGCGAACGCAGGAGAGAAAATCAAGTCTGCGGAGGAGATATGTTTTTTTATCAGGAAGCTCTATGGTGAATTTTGCGCTGCGGACGAGGGACCGCCAGCACAGGTAACACCACCTGAAACTAAAACTTGGTGCAGGCCAAGTGAGGGCTTCGTCAAAATAAACTTCAATGCTGCTTTCTGCATGGATCAGGGGAATGGAGCCTGGGGCTGTGTTGCTCGCTCGGCCCAGGGGGAGTTCATTGCTGCGTGTGCTGGCAAACTGGAGCACATGTCCTCCCCCTGCTTGCTGAAGCTACTGCATGTACGAGGGCCATTGAGGCGGCAAATGAGATGGGCGTCAACAGAGTAATATTCGAATCAGACTCGCTACAGCTTGTCAATGGCCTAAACTCTGGCGACTATGATCTGTCAAACATCGGTGTCCTGATAAGAGAATCACGCAGCTTGTGCCATGCGTCCTTTGATGTCTTCAATTTTCGTTTTGCTAAACGTGATTGTAATAGGGTAGCCCATGAATTAGCAGACTTTGGCTATAAGGCGGGTGTGCCTTGCGCCTGGTGGAAGGACCATGCCCCAGGTTTTGTATTTGATTTGGTCGCCAGTGAGTCTGCTGTGCGTGTTTAAGTTATGGAAAGTGGTTTCCAGCTCAAAAAAAACAAAATATGCAAGCTCCAGCAATCCATCTATGGACTGGTGCAAGCATCTCGGAGTTGGAATATACGCTTTGATAAGTTGATCAAAGCATATAGTTTTATACAGACTTGTGGTGAAGCCTGTATATACAAGAAAGTGAGTGGGAGCACTACAACATTTCTGATAAGTATATGTGAATGACATATTGTTGATCAGAGATAATATAGAATTATTCTGCAAAGCATAAAGGAGTGTTTGAAAGGAGTTTTTCAAAGAAAGACCTTGGTGAAGCTGCTTACATATTGAGCATCAAGATCTATAGAGATAGATCAAGTCGCTTGATAAGCTTTTTCAATGAGTACATACCATGACAAGATTTTGATGTAGTTCAAAATGGAATAGTCAAAGAAAGAGTTCTTGCCTGTGTTACAAGGTGTGAAACTGAGTAAGACTCAAAGCCCGACCACGACAGAAGATAGAAAGAGAATGAAAGTCATTCCCTATGCCTTGGCCATAGGTTCTATAAAAATGTGCCATGCTGTGTACCAAATCTATTGTATACCCTACACTGTTTTTGGCAAGGGGTACAATAGTGATCTAGGAGTAGATCACTGGACAGCGGTCAAAATTATCCTTAGTGGAATAAGGATATGTTTCTCGATTATGGAGGTGAAAAAACGTTCGTCGTAAAGGGTTACATCGATGCAAGTTTTGACACTGATCCAGATGACTCTAAGTCTCAATATGGATAAATATTGAAAGTGGGAGAAATTAGCTAGAGTAGCTCCGTGCAGAGCATTGTTAACATAGAAATTTGCAAAATACTTACGGATCTGAATGTGGCAGACCCGTTGACTAAACTTCTCTCACAAGCAAAACATGATCACAACTTAGTACTCTTTGGGTGTTAATCACATAGCGATGTGAACTAGATTATTGACTCTAGTAAACACTTTGGGTGTTGGTCACATGTCGATGTGAACTATGGGTGTTAATCACATGGTGATGTGAACTATTGGTATTAAATCACATGGCGATGTGAACTAGATTATTGACTCTAGTGCAAGTGGGGGACTGAAGGAAATATGCCCTAGAGGCAATAATAAAGTTATTATTTATTTCCTTATATCATGATAAATGTTTATTATTCATGCTAGAATTGTATTAACCGGAAACATAATACATGTGTGAATACATAGACAAACAGTATGTCACTAGTATGCCTCTACTTGACTAGCTCGTTGATCAAAGATGGTTATGTTTCCTAACCATAGACATGAGTTGTCATTTGATTAATGGGATCACATCATTAGGAGAATGATGTGATTGACTTGACCCATTCCGTTAGCTTAGCACTTGATCGTTTAGTTTGTTGCTATTGCTTTCTTCATGACTTATACATGTTCCTATGACTATGAGATTATGCAACTCCCGTTTACCGGAGGAACACTTTGTGTGCTACCAAACGTCACAACGTAACTGGGTGATTATAAAGGTGCTCTACAGGTGTCTCCGAAGGTATTAGTTGGGTTGGCGTATTTCGAGATTAGGATTTGTCACTCCGATTGTCGGAGAGGTATCTCTGGGCCCTCTCGGTAATGCACATCACTCAAGCCTTGCAAGCATTGCAACTAATAAGTTAGTTGCGGGATGATGTATTACGGAACAAGTAAAGAGACTTGCCGGTAGCGAGATTGAACTAGGTATTGAGATACCGACGATCGAATCTCGGGCAAGTAACATACCGATGACAAAGGGAACAACGTATATTGTTATGCGGTCTGACCGATAAAGATCTTCGTAGAATATGTAGGAGCCAATATGAGCATCCAGGTTCCGCTATTGGTTATTGACCGGAGACGTGTCTCGGTCATGTCTACATAGTTCTCGAACCCGTAGGGTCCGCACGCTTAAAGTTCGGTGACGATCGTAATTAGGGTTTTTGTGTTTTGATGTACCGAAGGTTGTTCAGTGTCCCGGATGTGATCACGGACATGACGAGGAGTCTCGAAATGGTCGAGACATACAGATTGATATATTGGAAGCCTATATTTGGATATCGGAAACGTTCCGGGTGAAATCGGGATTTTACCGGAGTACCGGGGGGTTACCGGAACCCCCCCCCCCCCCCGGGGGTTATTGGGCCTACATGGGCCCTAAGGGAGAAGAGGAGGGCCGGCCAGGGCAGGCCGCGCGCCCCCTCCCCCCTAGTCCGAATAGGATAAGGAAGGGGGGCGGCCCCATTTCCTCTTTCTCCCTTCCCCCTTCCTTTTCCAACAAGGCAAGAGGGGGGAGTCCTACTCCCGGTGGGAGTAGGACTCCTCCAGGTGCACCCCTTGGGCCGGCCGCACCTCCCCCTCTCCCTCCTTTATATACGGGGGCAAGGGGGCACCCCATGACACACAAGTTGATCTTCGTGATCGTTCCTTAGCCGTGTGCGGTGCCCCCTTCCACCATATTCCACCTCGGTCATATCGTAGCAGTGCTTAGGCGAAGCCCTGCGTCGGTAGAACATCATCACCGTCATCACGATGTCATGCTAACGAAACTCTCCCTTAGCACTTTGTTGGATCGGAGCTCGAGGGACGTCACCGAGTTGAACGTGTGCAGAAATCGGAGGTGCCGTACATTCGGTACTTGGATCGGTCGGATCGGGAAGACGTACGACTACTTCCTCTACGTTGTGTCAACGCTTCCGTTGCCGGTCTACGAGGGTACGTAGACAACACTCTCCCCTCTCGTTGCTATGCATCACCATGATCTTGCGTGTGCATAGGAAATTTTTTGAAATTATTACGTTCCCCAACAAAGGAAAGAGGAGAAGAGAGAAAGGAAGGGGAAGCGATTCGGTCTCCCCCTTCCTTCTCTCCTCCCTCCTCCTTCCTTCCCCCTCTGGAAGTTATGGTAAGGGGGGATTGCACTAGGGCCCCAAGTAGGATTCCTCCTACTTAGGCGCCCCCTTGGCTGCTCCCTCTCCCTCCCACCTATATATATATGAGGGGGGAGGCGCCTAGAACACACAACAACATCTGTTAGCCGTGTGCGGCACCTCCCTCCACAGTTTACACCTCCAGTCATATTGTCATAGTGCTTAGGCGAAGCCCTGCGCGGATCACTTCACCATCACCGTTACCACGCCGTCATGCTGACGGAACTCTCCCTCGACACTTTGCTGGATCAAGAGTTCGAGGGACGTCATCGAGCTGAACGCGTGTAGAACTCAGAGGTGCCGTACGTTCGGTGCTTGATCACTCGGAACGAGAAAAAGTTCGACTACATCAACCGCGTTGTTAAACACTTCCGCTTTCGGTCTACGATGGTACGTGGACACGCTTTCCCCTTCTCGTTGTCATGCATCTCGTAGATAAATCTTGCGTGAGAGTAGGAATTTTTTTGAAATTGCATGCTACGTGAGGAGAAGTTCAACTACATCAACCGCGTTTTGAAATGCTTATGCTTGCAGTCTACGAGGGTATGTAGACACACTCTCCCCCTCGTTGCTATGCATCTCCATGGATAGATCATTTTAATAGTGGCATCATGAGCCAAGTCTATGCGTAGATGATATGCACGAGTAGAACACAAAGAGTTGTGGGCGGTGATAGTCATACTGCTTACCTCCAACGTCTTATTTTGATTCGGCGGTATTGTGAGAGGAAGCGTCCCGGACCAACGTTACATGTCCACGCACATGAGACCGGTTCCACCAGCTGACATGCAACTAAGTTTGCATAAAGATGGCTGGTGGATGTCTGTTTCTCCCACTATAGTTGAATCGAATTTGATTGCGGCTGGTCCTTGAAGAAGGTTAAAATAGCAAACTTGATGAAACACCGTTGTGGTTTTATGCGTAGGTAAGAACGGTTCTTGCTAGAAGCCCGTAGCAACCACGGAAAACTTGCAACAACAAAGTAGAGGGCGTCTAATTTGTTTTTGCAGGGTATGTTGTGATGTGATATGGTCAAGACATGATGATAAACTTTATTGTATGAGATGATCATGTTTTGCAAGTTATCGGCAAGCGACAGGAGCCTTATGGTTGTCTTTTTATTATATGAAATGCAAACGCCATGTAATTGCTTTACTTTATCACTATGCGCTAGCAATAGTTGTAGAAGCAATAGTTGGCGAGACGACCATGACGCTACGATGGAGATCAAGGTGTTGAGCCGGTGACGATGGAGATCATGACAATGATTTGGAGATGGAGATCAAAAGCACAAGATGATGATGGCCATATCATGTCACATATTTTTGATTGCATGCGATGTTTATCTTATTTACATCTTATTTTGCTTAGAACGACGGTAGCATTATAAGATGATCCCTTCACTAAATTTGAAGGTAAAAATGTTCTCCCTGAGTATGCACCGTTGCTACAGTTCGCCGTTTCCAGACACCACGTGATGATCGGGTGTGATAGACTCTATGTTTACAATGGGTGAAAGATAGATTTGCACATGCGAAATACTTGGGTTAAACTTGATGAGCCTAGCATGTACAGACATGGCCTCGGAACACTGGAGACCGAAAGGTCGAATGTGAATCAAATATTAGATATGATCAACACAGAGATGTTCACCAATGATGACTACTGTTGGGGAACGTAGCAGAAATTCAAAATTTTCCTACGTATCACCAAGATCTATCTATGGAGAAACCAGCAACGAGGGGAAGGAGAGTGCATCTACATACCCTTGTAGATCGCTAAGCGGAAGTGTTCAAGAGAACAGGGTTGATGGAGTCGTACTCGTCGTGATCCAAATCACCGGAGATCCTAGCGCCGAACGGAGGCACCTCCGCGTTCAACACACGTACAGCCCGGTGACGTCTCCCATGCCTTGATCCAGCAAGGAGAGAGGGAGAGGTTGAGGAAGACTCCATCCAGCAGAAGCACAACGGCATGGTGGTGGTGGAGGAGCGTGGAACTCCAGCAGGGCTTCGCTAAGCACCGCAAGAGACGAGGAGGGAGAGGGGTAGGGCTGCACCAACAGGGAGAGGAACTCATGTGTATTGGGCAGCCTAAACCTCAACTATATATAGGGGAAGGGGAGGGGCTGCGCCCCCACCAAGGGTTCCCTCCCTAGGGGTGGCGGCAGCCCCCTAGATCCCATCTAGGGGCGGCCAAGGGGAGGGGAGAGGGGGAGGCGCATCAGGGTGGGCCTTAGGGCCCATCTGCCCTAGGGTTTGCCCCCTTCCCCTCTTCCTTGCGCCTTGGGCCTTGGTGGGGGGCGCACCAGCCCACCTGGGGCTGGTCCCCTCCCACACTTGGCCCATGCAGCCCTCCGGGGCTTGTGGCCCCACTTGGTGGACCCCCGGGACCCTCCCGATGGTCCCGGTACGTTACCGATAAAACCCGAAACTTTTCCGGTGACCAAAATAGGACTTCCCATATATAAATCTTTACCTCTGGACCATTCCGGAACTCCTCGTGACGTCTGGGATCTCATCCGGGACTCCGAACAACATTCGATAACCACATACAAACTTCCTTTATAACCCTAGCGTCATCGAACCTTAAGTGTGTAGACCCTACGGGTTCGGGAACCATGCAGACATGACCGAGACGTTCTCCGGTCAATAACCAACAGCAGGATCTGGATACCCATGTTGGCTCCCACATGCTCCACGATGATCTCATCGGATGAACCACAATGTCAAGGACTTTAATCAATCCCGTATACAATTCCCTTTGTCTAGCGGTACGATACTTGCCCGAGATTCGATCGTCGGTATCCCGATACCTTGTTCAATCTCGTTACCAGCAAGTCTCTTTACTCGTTCCATAACACATCATCACGTGATCAACTCCTTGATCACATTGTGCACATTATGATGATGTCCTACCGAGTGGGCCCAGAGATACCTCTCCGTCACACGGAGTGACAAATCCCAGTCTCGATTCGTGCCAACCCAACAGACACTTTCGAAGATACCCGTAGTGCACCTTTATAGTCACCCAGTTACGTTGTGACGTTTGGCACACTCAAAGTATTCCTACGGTATCCGGGAGTTGCACAATCTCATGGTCTAAGGAAATGATACTTGACATTAGAAAAGCTTTAGCATACGAACTACATGATCTTGTGCTAGGCTTAGAATTGGGTCTTGTCCATCACATCATTCTCCTAATGATGTGATCCCATTATCAACGACATCCAATGTCCATGGTCAGGAAACCGTGACCATCTATTGATCAACGAGCTAGTCAACTAGAGGCTTACTAGGGACATGGTGTTGTCTATGTATCCACACATGTATCTGAGTTTCCTATCAATACAATTCTAGCATGGATAATAAACGATTATCATGAACAAGGAAATATAATAATAATCAATTTATTATTGCCTCTAGGGCATTTTTCCAACAGTCTCCCACTTGCACTAGAGTCAATAATCCAGTTCACATCGCTATGTGACTAACACTCAAGGTCACATCCCCATGTGACTAATACCCAAAGAGTTTACTAGAGTCAATAATCTAGTTCACATTACCATGTGATTAACACTCGATGAGTTCTGGGTTTGATCATGTTGCTTGTGAGAGAGGTTTTAGTCAACGGGTCTGCAACATTCAGATCCGTATGTACTTCGCAAATTTCTATGTCATCTTGTAGATGCAACTACTACGCTACATTTGGAGCTATTCCAAATAACTGTTCTACTTGGAGCTATTCTAAATTGTTGCTCCATTATATGTATCCGGTATCTCTACTCAGAGCTATCCGGATAGGTGTTAAGCTTGCATCGACGTAACCCTTTACGACGAACTCTTTTACCACCTACATAATCGAGAAAATTCCTTAGTCCACTAGTTACTAAGGATAACTTTGACCGCTGTCCTGTGATCCATTCTTGGATCACTCTTGTACCCCTTGATTGACTCATGGCAAGGCACACTTCAGGTGCGGTACACAGCATAGCATACTGTAGAGCCTACGTCTTAAGCATAGGGGACGACCTTCGTCCTTTCTCTCTATTTTGCCGTGGTCGAGCTTTAAGTCTTAACTTCATACCTTACAACTCAGGCAAGAACTCCTTCTTTGACTGGTCCATCTTGAACACCTTCAAGATCATGTCAAGGTATGTGCTCATTTGAAAGTACTATTAAGCGTTTTGATCTATCCTTATAGATCTTGATGCTCAATGTTCAAGTAGCTTAATCCAGGCTTTCCATTGAAAAACACTTTCCAAATAACCCTATATGCTTTCCAGAAATTCTACGTCATTTCTGATCAACAATATGTCAACAACATATACTCATCAGAAATTCTATAGTGCTCCCACTCACTTCTTTGGAAATACAAGTTTCTCATAAACTTTGCATACACCCAAATCTTTGATCATCATCAAAGCATACATTCCAACTCCGAGATGCTTAGTCCAGTCCTTAGAAGGATTGCTGGAGCTTTGCATACTTATTAGCATTTTTCAGGATTGACAAAACCTTCTGGTTGTATCACATACAACCTTTCCTCAAGAAAATTGTTGAGGAAACAATGGGTTTTTGACATCCTATCTGCAAGATTTCATAAACAATGCAGTAATCGCTAATATAATTCCAACAGACTCTTAGCATCGCTACGAGTGAGAAAGTCTCATCATAGTCAACTCCTTGAACTTGTCGGAAAACATCTTAACGACAAGTCGAGCTTTCTTAATGGTGATACTTACCATCATTGTCCGTCTTCCTTTTAAAATCCATATGTACCCAACAGCCTTACGACCATCAAGTAGTTCTTCCAAAGTCTACACTTTGTTTTCATACATGGATCCTCTCTTGGATTTTATGGCCTTGAGCCATTTATCGGAATCCAGGCCCACCATCGCTTCTCCATAGCTCGTAGGTTCATTGTTGTCTAGCAACATGACTTCCAAGACAGGATTACGTACCACTCTGAAGTAGTATGCATCCTTGTCATCCCACGAGGTTTGGTAGTGACTTGATCTGAAGTTTCATGATCACTATCATAAGCTTCCACTTCAATTGGTGTAGGTGCCACAGGAACAACTCCCTGTGCCCTGCCACACACTAGTTGAAGAGACGGTTCAATAACCTCATCAAGTCTCCACCAATCTCCCACTCAATTCTTTCGAGAGAAACTTTTCCTCGAGAAAGGACCCGATTCTAGAAACAATCCCTTATTGCTTTCGAATCTGAGACAGGAGGTATACCCAACTGTTTTGGGTGTCCTATGAAGATGCATTTATCCGCTTTGGGTTCGAGCTTATCAGCCTGAAACCTTTTTCACATAAGCGTCGCAGCCCCAAACCTTTTAAGAAATGACAGCTTAGGTTTCTCTAAACCATAGTTCATACGGTGTCATCTCATCGGAATTACGTGGTGCCCTTTTTAAAGTGAATGTGGTTGTCTCTAATGCCTAACCCATAAACTATCATGGTAATTCGATAAGAGACATCATGGTATGCACCATATCCAATAGGGTGCAGTTATGATGTTCGGACACACCATCACACTATGGTGTTCCAAGCTGTATTAGTTGTGAAACAATTTCTACAATGTCTTAATTCTGTGCCAAACTCGTAATTCAGATATTCATCTCTATGATCATATCATAGATATTTTATCCTCTTGTCACGACGATCTTTCAACTTCACCCTGAAATTACTTGAACCTTTCAATAATTCAGACTCGTGATTCATCAAGTAAATGTACTCAACATCTACTCAAATCATCTGTGAAGTAAGAACATAACGATATCCACTACATGCCTCAGCACTCATTGGACTGCACACATCAAAATGTATTACTTCCAACAAGTTGCTTTCTAGTTCCATTTTACTGAAAACGAGGCTTTCAGTCATCTTGCCCATGTGGTATGATTTGCATGTCTCAAGTGATTCAAAATCAAGTGAGTCCAAATGGTCCATTTGCATGGAGTTTCTTCATGCATATACACCAATAGACATGGTTCGCATGTCTCAAACTTTTCAAAAACGAGTGAGCCCAAAGATCCATCAATATGGAGCTTCTTCATGCGTTTTATACCGATATGACTTACGTGGCAGTGCCACAAGTAGGTGGTACTATCATTACTATCTTATATCTTTTGGCATGAACATGTGTATCACTACGATCGAGATTCAATAAACCATTCATTTTAGGTGCAAGACCATTGAAGGTATTATTCAAATAAACAGAGTAACCATTATTCTCCTTAAATGAATAACCGTATTGCGATAGACATAATCCAATCATGTCTATGCTCAACGCAAACACCAATCTCGATGGTAGAGGGAGCGTACGATATTTGATCAACCTTGGAAATACTTCCAACACATATCGTCATCTCACCTTTTAGCTAGTCTCCGTTTACTCCGCAGCCTTTTATTTCGAGTCTACTAACATTTAGCAACCAAACCGGTATCTAATACCATGGTGCTACTAGGAGTACTAGTAAAGTGCACATTAACACAATGTATATCCAATATACTTCTATCAACCTTCTCATCTACCAAGTATCTAGGGTAATTCTGCTCCAGTGGATGTTCCCCTTATTATAGAAGCACTTAGTCTCGGGTTTGGGTTCAACCTTGGGTTTCTTCACTAGAGCAGCAGCTGATTTGCCGTTTCATGAAGTATCCCTTCTTGCCCTTGCCCTTCTTGAAACTAGTGGTTTCACCAACCATCAACAATTGATGCTCCTTCTTGATTTCTACTTTTGTGGTGTCAAACATCGCGAATATCTCAAGGATCATCATATATGTCCCTGATATATTATAGTTCATCACGAAGCTCTAGCAGCTTGGTGGTAATGACTTCGGAGAAACATCACTATCTTATCTGGAAGATCAACTCCCACTTGATTCAAATGATTGTTGTACTCAGACAATCTGAGCACAAGCTCAACAATTGAGCTTTTCTCCCTTAGTTTGCAGGCTAAGAAAACCGTCGGAGGTCTTATACCTCTTGACGTGGGCACGAGCCTGAAATCCCAATTTCAGCCCTCAAAACATCTCATATGTTTCGCGACATTTCAAAACGTCTTCGGTGCCTCAATTCTAAACCGTTTAACTGAACTATCACGTAGTTATCAAAATGTGTATGTCAAATGTTCGCAACATCCACAGACGACGTTCGAGGATCAGCACTCTGAGCGGTGCATTAAGGACATAAGCCTTCTATGAAGCAATGAGGACAATCCTCAGTTTACGAACCTAGTCCGCATAATTGCTACTATCAACTTTCAACTAAATTTTCTCTAGGAACATATCTAAACAGTAGAACTGAAGCGCGAGCTACGACATAATTTGCGAAGACCTTTTGACTATGTTCGGGATAATTAAGTTCATCTTATGAACTCCCACTCAGATAGACATCCCTCTAGTCATCTAAGTGATTACATGATCCGAGTCAACTAGGCCGTGTCCGATCATCACGTGAGACGGACTAGTCAACATCGGTGAACATCTTCATGTTGATCATATCTACCATACGACTCATGCTCGACCTTTCGGTCTCTTGTGTTCTAAGGCCATGTCTGTACATGCTAGGCTCGTCAAGTCAACCTAAGTGTTTTGCATGTGTTCCGAGGCCATGTCTGTACATGCTAGGCTCGTCAACACCCGTTGTATTCAAACGTAAGAATCTATCACACCCGATCATCACGTGGTGCTTCGAAATGACGAACTTTCGCAATGGTGCACAGTTAGGGGAACACTTTCTTGAAATTTTAATGAGGGATCATCTTATTTACTACCGTCGTTCTAAGCAAATAAGATGTATAAACATGATAAACATCACATGCAATCAAATAGTGACATGATATGGCCAATATCATATTGCTCCTTTTGATCTCCATCTTCGGGGCTCCATGATCATCATCGTCACCGGCATGACACCATGATCTCCATCATCATGATCTCCATCATCGTGTCTTCATGAAGTTGTCTCGCCAACTATTACTTCTACTACTACAGCTAACGGTTAGCAATAAAGTAAAGTAATTACATGGCGTTGTTTAATGACACGCAGGTCATATAATAAATAAAGACAACTCCTATGGCTCCTGCCGGTTGTCATACTCATCGACATGCAAGTCATGATTCCTATTACAAGAACATGATCAATCTCATACATCACATATCATTCATCACATTCTTCTTGGCCATATCACATCACATAGCATACCCTGCAAAAACAAGTTAGACGTCCTCTAATTGTTGTTTGCATGTTTTACGTGGCTGCTATGGGTTTCTAGCAAGAACGTTTCTTACCTACGCAAAAACCACAACGTGATATGACAATTGCTATTTACCCTTCATAAGGACCCTTTTCATCGAATCCGATCCGACTAAAGTGGGAGAGACAAACACCCGCCAGCCACCTTATGCAACTAGTGCATGTCAGTCGGTGGAACCGGTCTCACGTAAGCGTACGTGTAAGGTTGGTCCGGGCCGCTTCATCCCACAATACCGTCGAAACAAGATTGGACTAGTAACGGTAAGCATATTGAACAAAATCAACGCCCACAACTACTTTGTGTTCTACTCGTGCATAGAATCTACGCAATAGACCTGGCTCATGATGTCACTGTTGGGGAACGTAACAGAAATTCAAAATTTTCCTACGTATCACCAAGATCTATCTATGGAGAAACCAGCAACGAGGGGAAGGAGAGTGCATCTACATACCCTTGTAGATCGCTAAGCGGAAGCATTCAAGAGAACGGGGTTGATGGAGTCGTACTCGTCGTGATCCAAATCACCGGAGATCCTAGCGCCGAACGGACGGCACCTCCGCGTTCAACACACGTACAGCCCGGTGACGTCTCCCATGCCTTGATCCAGCAAGGAGAGAGGGAGAGGTTGAGGAAGACTCCATCCAGCAGCAGCACAACGGCGTGGTGGTGGTGGAGGAGCGTGGAACTCCAGCAGGGCTTCGCTAAGCACCGCAAGAGACGAGGAGGGAGAGGGGTAGGGCTGCACCAACAGGGAGAGGAACTCATGTGTATTGGGCAGCCTAAACCTCAACTATATATAGGGGAAGGGGAGGGGCTGCGCCCCCACCTAGGGTTCCCTCCCTAGGGGTGGCGGCAGCCCCCTAGATCCCATCTAGGGGCGGCCAAGGGGAGGGGAGAGGGGGAGGCGCACCAGGGTGGGCCTTAGGGCCCATCTGCCCTAGGGTTTGCCCCCTTCCCCTCTTCCTTGCGCCTTGGGCCTTGGTGGGGGGGCGCACCAGCCCACCTCAGGCTGGTCCCCTCCCACACTTGGCCCATGCAGCCCTCCGGGGTTTGTGGCCCCACTTGGTGGACCCCCGGGACCCTCCCGGTGGTCCCGGTACGTTACCGATAAAACCCGAAACTTTTCCGGTGACCAAAATAGGACTTCCCATATATAAATCTTTACCTCCGGACCATTCCGGAACTCCTCGTGACGTCCGGGATCTCATCCGGGACTCCAAACAACATTCGGTAACCACATACAAACTTCCTTTATAACCCTAGCGTCATCGAACCTTAAGTGTGTAGACCCTACGGGTTCGGGAACCATGCAGACATGACCGAGACGTTCTCCGGTCAATAACCAACAGCGGGATCTGGATACCCATGTTGGCTCCCACATGCTCCACGATGATCTCATCGGATGAACCACGATGTCAAGGACTTTAATCAATCCCGTATACAATTCCCTTTGTCTAGCGGTACGATACTTGCCCGAGATTCGATCGTCGGTATCCCGATACCTTGTTCAATCTCGTTACCAGCAAGTCTCTTTACTCGTTCCATAACACATCATCCCGTGATCAACTCCTTGATCACATTGTGCACATTATGATGATGTCCTACCGAGTGGGCCCAGAGATACCTCTCCATCACACGGAGTGATAAATCCCAGTCTCGATTCGTGCCAACCCAACAGACACTTTCGGAGATACCCGTAGTGCACCTTTATAGTCACCCAGTTACGTTGTGACGTTTGGCACACCCAAAGTATTCCTACGGTATCCGGGAGTTGCACAATCTCATGGTCTAAGGAAATGATACTTGACATTAGAAAAGCTTTAGCATACGAACTACATGATCTTGTGCTAGGCTTAGAATTGGGTCTTGTCCATCACATCATTCTCCTAATGATGTGATCCCGTTATCAACGACATCCAATGTCCATGGTCAGGAAACCGTGACCATCTATTGATCAATGAGCTAGTCAACTAGAGGCTTACTAGGGACATGGTGTTGTCTATGTATCCACACATGTATCTAAGTTTCCTATCAATACAATTCTAGCATGGATAATAAACGATTATCATGAACAAGGAAATATAATAATAATCAATTTATTATTGCCTCTAGGGCATATTTCCAACACCATCTCACGTAATGATCGGACATAGAGATGTTGTTGCCTATAACAAGGCTCTGCTCATCACGAACATTCATAAATTTACGAGCAGATTTGATCTCTAAATCCTTAGGTCAAGCTAATTTGGGAAAGTTATTGTTAGAATTATTGGGATTTAAACCATCTATTGTATCCAATAATTTCTAGGAAAATCCCATAGGCCCATGTGGCACGTTCATGCATGACAAGAAAGAAGTTAAAATATTTGCGCTAGTGGAAAATGAAACTGAATGGTGGTGAATGATGACATTCCTCTCCTCATTGATGGCATCAATATTTTGGTTTCAGTTTCATTTCTTCATTAGTACATTGGTTTCTTCATACCGTGTGTGCTAGCATATTTTGTCATGCAAGAACTTGAAACGATTCGCCTACCAATGGGAGACGAAACTGACCACTTAATAGGATTTTTAGTGCGTCTGTTTCTCCTCTCCTTAATGAGAATTAGTGTGTCCATTTCAGTTTCATCTCGTTACTCCTATAAGAGGTTGCTCCTCTTCCCAACGAGACATAACTCTTCGCATTGTTCCAGAGCATTGCACCGCCTACCTCTTTCCCATCTCACTTCCTGGCGTGCACCGGAGAGTGAGACAGCAGGCCTCCGAAACCCCGCCTCTTGTGATCCGGTACGGGAGAGGGGCAATCAGGTTTTTGGGGAGCGTCCTTACACGACTGCTGGAGTCTTGTTCATTGTGGCTGCGGACGGCGACATCACTGACGACGAGTTCCCCAACGATGACTTTTTCCCCGACGTCAAGGACCTCTTCAGCGACATGACGATCGGGACATCTGCACCTTCTGCTATTGCGCCGTATGCCATCTTATCCTCACTGTTAGGGCTAGCATTTGGTTTATTGCTAATAGCAATTGACATGGATATGATGCATTTTGCTTATGAATTTGATTGCATGACTAGTCTCAACGAATTGTTGCTAGTTTCTAGTTTCATCAATATATTGCTATTCATGTTTTATCCATTATTTTTCTGGATTAAACTAAACGGGAAAATGCCTAATTATTCAACAATTCAAAAACCTGAAATGTGTAGGCAATTTTCTCCTATTGCTTTTGTTGCAACTCTCAAGCCCGCACCATTTGAGGGCGTGAACTATAAGAGGTGGCGTGTGAGGGCAGTTCTTTGGCTTACCACCATGAACTGTTTTCACGCCTCTAAAGTCAAGCCAGAGGGAGAGCTGACTGCTGAGCAAGAGCAAGCTTTCCAGGCTACAGACACCCTCTTCAGAGGTGTTGTCTTGAGTGTTCTTGGCGACAAGATTATCGATCCATTCATGACCATCATGGTCGGTAAAGATATGTGGGATGCGCTCGAAGCCAAGTTTGGAGTCGCGGATGCAGGAAGTGAGTTGTATATCATGGAACAGTACCATGACTACAAGATGACTGATGACCGCTTCGTTGTTGAGAAGGCTCATGAGATTCAGTCACTCACTAAAGAAATTGAGCATCTCAATTGTGTGTTACCGGACAAATTCATTGTCGGAGGCATCAT